>NC_052048.2:150245627-150350333 GCF_903992535.2 Arvicola amphibius
ACACTCACCCTATGCCTAGGGAATAGTGCTGTCTCTTCATACATCAATTGACTTAATCATCAAGACAATCCCCTACTGACAGGAATACAGGCCAACCTGATCTAGACACTGTATCCTTCATGGACACTTTATTTCCAAGGTGATTCTACAGTGTATCAAACTGACAATTAAAACTTACTATCCCAGTGAGAATGAAAGAAAGAATCCAGATGGGGAAAACAAGAAGGTAGAGAGGACTCAGCAGAGGTCAGAGGTCAGCTGTGTGCATTGTACTAATGTACTTTGGGGGTTCCAGCCATTGGGTTAGTGGGTGATTATAATATAGCTGAGAATGGAAACCTCAGCTAATGAAGATTTTCTAATCCAATGACCTTCCTGCCTAAGATGCAGTAACCAGATTCCAAAAAAGTAAGGGGGCACCTGGATTTGAACCAGGGACCTCTTGATCTGCAGTCAAATGCTCTACCCCTGAGCTATACCCCCACTGGTACTAGTTTACACAGATAATACATTTCATATGTGTGGTGATAAATTCTGACTATAAAGTTAAATTACAGGTCTTCTTTAACCTACTTTCCAGAAGCATCCAGACCTGACTGGTGAGATGCCTTCTGCTGCTCTGAAGCTCTCTAGGTCCATCTCTTTGTTTCTTTATTCTTCTCTCATACAATGCTCCTGACTGAAGCCTGCCCTTTCTCCACTCTTCCTAGTTCTCCCCCAACCTCCCTGCTCCCCCAGACCACTGCACCTCTGTTTCCTTTCAGAAAAGAGCAGGACTCTCAAGGATATCAACTGAATATGGAATAATGATGCAATCAGACTAGGCTCAAACCCTCATATCAAGGCTGAACAAGGCAACCAAGTAGTAAAGAAAGTCCCAAGAGCAGAGGAAAGAGTCAGAGACACCCCTACTTTTCACTGTTATGAGTCCCACAAAAGCCCCAAATACTACCATATCATATAGTCAGAGGCCTTAGCATAGAAACAGGCAGGCTTTGTGATGGTTGGTCCAGTATCTGTGAGCCCCTGTGAGCCCTAATAAGCTGATTCTATGGGCCTTGTATACTGATGATCTCAAATATTCTTACACCCACAATCATCCTCCTACTCTTCCTTGGCGTTCTCTGAGTGCCACCTAACGTTTGCCTCTTCCTGGGTTTTGTTATTGTTGTTTTGACTTTTTACTGCCTCTTTGTGAATTTCATATCCTGAATTCCACATTCACCCATTTCCCCATCCCCTCATCTCTACCCTCTACCCTTGAGACATTCCCCCACAAAGCAAAACAAATTTAGAAAGTACACCTCTAAAAAAGAAAGAAAGCAAAGAAGAAGAGAATCACAGCATGGATTGGAAGCTGTATTGTGACCCAGTGAGTCACACTGTATACCTCTTACTCCACACATCTTAACTTGTGTTTATTGAAATGAATCATTGGTCTGACTCAGGGCCTCTGGCTTCTGCTGTCCTATAAATACTAGACCCTAACTGAGACTCCTCCTGGGTATCCTATTGTGGTCCTGTGTCATGGAGATCCTGGAGCTTTGGATCTGCAGACCTGGCCTCTTCACAGTCTCCAGCAGTTCATAGATGAGGTGGATGTTGAAGTGGGATAACTCATAGCTCTGTTCAGCTGTCCCTCATCATCTCGAGGCCCAGCTCTCCAGCATTGCCCCTGTTAGCTCAGCCAGTGCAGCAGGCAGCAAGCAGCAGGACCTGTTCTCCTGCTCTCATGCCCTCAGGTCAGGCTCACAGTACTCCCCATCAGGACAGCCAAACTGTTTTCCCAGGTGAAGCTTATGACCTGCTCTCTCAATTGCTACAGTCAGTAGGGACAGGATCAGATCCTCAGATCTCATGCCCTGGAGGACAGCTCCTCTACCTGCTGAAGACAGCAAGGGGGAGGGTATACGTCCCTCACCCAAATCCACCACATGGCATACAAGGAGGGACAGGTCAGCTCTCCAGCTCTCATGCCCCTTGGCAGTTCACCTGTACTGCCCCCCAAAAGGCCAGTTTTGGTATTTACCTCCTAAGTTCTAAACACATGCTCACCAGAAAGCCAAAGAGAGAGATGGGATTTATGGTTAGGCCTTCCTTTCTGTTCCCTGCATGTCTGTGTAGATGCTGAGCCTGGAAAATCCAGAAGAAAGTTCCAACATAGAACTTGCCTTCCCTTTAAAAACCCAACAGAACCAGAGAGACTCAATATATACAGGAGGAGTGGAGACGTTTAATAAGAATAGGAGGGACATGGAGCTTGTAGGAGGAGATGGGAGGCAGCCGTCCATCCACATGATGGGCTGCTCTGTATGTATCTCCCAGCTCTGCTGAGGAGCATAAATGTAATAAAGGAGGAAACATAGGAGTGAGCATAGGTGATAACTCCATGGGTAAAAACATAAACAAATAGACTATGGTAGGGGGCACCCGGATTTGAACCATGGACCTCTTGATCTGCTGTCAAATGCTCTACCCCTGACCTATGCCTCCTCCCTGTCAGAAATGTTTTATAAGTGACTTTCATCTTCATAGTCATCACAAACATTCCTAGAACTTATGCTTCTTACTTGGCAAGATCAGCAATGCTGCTACCACAAACTCAGCCCAGACAGACCCCTTTCCATCCCCGGTATTTCCCATGTTGTAATGTCAGCACCCTCCCCACACTTAAACACACACATTACAGCTTGTGAGAGAAGCACAGCTGGAGTCAGGTGGACATAAGCTACTACACAGGACTTCAGATTTACATGTCTGGTTTCTTCAGTTGTATACAAGCCCTCCAGTAAGAAGAGACCCTGCCTGACTTCTCTGGGGAGAACTCAAACCTTGAGTTTGGTGTGAAGTACTTTTCAGAGTAATTTTCCATAGATCAATCAACAGATAATGAACGTTTCTCCTTTCTGGTTTCCAGGAATGAACTGGGCTCCTGAGCCTTTGCCCCCAAAGGTCTGCTGCATTGTAAAGACCCTGTGACTTCCTTCACCTTCACCATGACATGCTTCTGTTCCACAATCTCTTCTGTGTGCAAGTCTCTCTTTCTCAGATGCCAAGTCTGGAATATTTAACAAATTGATGTTCCTTTTGGGAGATGAGCATCTTCTGTGAGAGGTAAATAGGAGTGAAATTTCTAGCCTTTGTATTTATGATAAGACCTATAACTCTTCCCAAACAGTGATCTGATGGTCTGTATATTTAATTTAAATGTTTTTCATAGAAAAATGTGGCATGTTGATGAGAACTGCCACCATAGATTCTTATATTTAAATGTTTAGACCCTACTTGATGAACTCTTTAGGAAGGATTAGGAGGTGTGACAATCTTGAAGGAGGTGTCCACAGAGAGAGGCTTTGTGGTTTCAAATTCCCATATCAGGCCCAGTCTTACTCTCTGCCCCTTACTTGTGGATCAGATGTAAACTGTCAGTTATTGCTCCAGTGCCATGCCTACCCACCTGCCACCACGATTCCCACCTTGATGATCATGGACTAACTCTCCAAAACTGTAAGATGCTTCCAATAAATGCTTTATAGGTTTCCATGACCATGGTGTGACTTCATGGCAATAGTATAGTAACATAGTATGGAAAACAGTGGTAACACAGGACACTAAGTGAGAAACTGATATCAGGGCCTGAGTTATTGCTATGACAGACCTGACCATGCTGCTTGTTGGAGGATTCTGGAAGATGTGGGGACTTTGGATTAGAAAAGTATTTGGATGCTGTAAGTGGAGTTTAAAGGGCCATGTTAACAGGAGCTAGAAAAATGGTAGTGCTCAGAGTGGTTGTAGAGGTTCTGCTCCATGCAGCTTTTGAGAGAAAGAAAATTAGTATGCTCATGTTGTGGCAAAGAATGTTGACACTTTTGCCCTTGACCAAAATTTTGCCAGAAACTAAATTGAAGAGTGAAGGCATGTGGTCGATTGATAAATATCCAGTCCAGATCAATACAAAAGATTTAGTTTTTAATAATTGAGGGAAAAGGGAAAATTTACACGACCAAAGATCCCACGAACACCAGGAGCACAGGAAAGCAAAGAGGAGGAGCAAGCATATCTGGATCTTTTTATTTGTTTTGTGTGGCCCCAGGGGGCACACCTTAAGCAGCATGTGATTGGCTAAAGTTCGCCAGCAGAAGAGTTTTGGACTAATGTTGCTGGCAGAGGAGATTCCAGGACAGCTTAGTGTTGACTGTCACGTGGTTATTTCTGATCATTCTCGTGCAGATCTACAATGGAAAGAGCAAGAGGGCAAAACAGAATACAACATGGATGACACTGTTCCCTTGGGGTCATCTATCACCTTTGGCTCTTACCATCTCTCTGCCTCCTCTTCAGCATAGAGCCCTGAGAATTGAATGGTGGGGAGTTGATGAAAGCATACAATTATGACCAAGAGTGCCCAAATCTCTCACTATGTATACCTTATGCAGTTGTGGGTCTCTGTGTTAATTTCCATACACTGCAAAGAGAAGCTTCCATGGTGTGGACTGAGTAAAGCACTGACCTATGGGTACAGCAGTATGCCATTAGGAGTCAGGGTATCGCTATGCTCCTTAGCAGAAAATTAGTAGTAGATTTCATTCAAAGTGCCATATCCAAGCTAGTCTCAGGTTCATGTCCATTTTAGCAAGATCAGATATGTGTCCCATTGCATGGAATTGTCCTTAGATCAATTTTTTTAAAAATCGTGGTTATGGTGGGTAATGACAGCACATATTTAATCCCATCACTCTGGAACCAGAATCAATGGGTCTCTGAGTTCAAGGCCAGCCTGGTCTAAAGAGCAAGTTCCAAGACCACAGGCACCACACAGAGAAACCCTGTTTCAAAAAACAATAAAATTAATACTTAATAATTAAAAGATGTGGTTATTCCTATAACATTCATGTCATTATTGGACTCATATGTCTTGTAGGCAGGTGGCTATAATATGTCACAGGGTTTGTATTTGATGATTACCTTTCTCCTCTGGTGCTGTGTGGAGTACATTACAGCACCATGAACACTTGACAATATGGATAAAGAAGTTAAACACCAGCCTGACATCTCCATCACAGCTGTGAACTAGGATAGGAAGGAGCTGGCATGAGGAGGTGGCAGACAGGAGTGTAGTTGGCTCAGGGCTGGGAATCACAGGATAAAGTAGATAATATCAGAGTACTAGCAAGTACACATCAGGCATTGGCCATACAGGTTCAAATATGTTCATTAGATATACATGAAGCAGATGGGGGCATAGCTCAGGGGTAGAGCATTTGACTGCAGATCAAGAGGTCCCCGGTTCAAATCCGGGTGCCCCCTTCCTATGTATCTTTTACATACAAGAGACCAAATCTGATATTGGTTAACACAGAGGCAACAAATGTACTGTGTTCCCCTGTGCTCTGTGTTCTGCTCAGGCCTGGACCCTGTTCTTTTTCCTGAGAGGAACAAGGAAAGGACTCACTGTGAACCCATCCAGGTCACACTCATGTTGTGACACAGGCTGATCTCCAGGGATTTAAAAGGCTCTGTTACTGCAGGGAGTCAGCATAGTGGAGTACTATGAAGGTGGGGAGCAGTATTCCTCCTCTGGCAACTTTCCAGAGTCAGCCCCTGGGAAGTTCCTCCTGAGCCCCCAGAAAGGGCCCTTCTTACATGCTGTTCCCCCAGTCTGTGCTTTGATTCCTGCTACTTCTGAGCAAAGACTTGGACTGTGTTTGTCTCAAATTGAGACTAAGACTCTGAGGACAAGGAAAATGACTGACATCTATTTGTGTCCTCAACATGGCTGATAGTAACCACAACACAGAAAGTTCCATAGTGTTTGTTGAGTGAATAAATGATGGTGTGAAATGAAGGGCACCCTCCTCATATCTTAGAGAACAGGTAAAATTCTTTCCAGGCAAGAGATTTGGGCCATGGAAAACTCAGAACCATCACCTCTTGCCTTGGCCACTCAAGGGAAATTAGGTGTGTACTTAAAGAAAATCCGACTTAAGAGTCCTTTCCAGGGCCAAAGCTGAAGTCTTTAACACACTTGAGAAAGAGGGCATTGAAATGGGCTGACTAATGTTGGAGAGGGGGAAGTGGAGGACTGACTTAAGTAAAAATCTTGGCAGGTCAAGATCAAAAGGAGGATCCAGTAGATCTTGAACATATAGGAAGCCTAGGTGTGGTGCCAAGGTTGAAGAGGTGCCAATGGCATGTTTCCTTCCCTATAAGTGGGGGTATAGCTCAGGGGTAGAGCATTTGACTGCAGATCAAGAGGTCCCTGGTTCAAATCCAGGTACCCCCTTGCTTAAATATGATTTTGGTAGTTACTACATTCACCTTGGGGAGGACCTCAGTGTAGATAAAAAGGTCTCCATTAGGTAAGAGTTCTCAAATAAACTCCAGAATCTATCAATCTCGCTGAGCCCCATAATACAGAATAATTTCATGTCTTACGTGGGGATGACTTATCCTCTTAAGAGAACTCTCACCCAAGAGCCAAACACTCACAACTCTGAGTCCACACTTTGCCCGCATTAGCATCAGAAACTGGAAATGATGGATTGACGGAATACCAGAAAATTTCCCAGAAAGGAAGGTATGGGATTGCATCAGATTTAACAAGTACTTGACAGAGTGGATGACATGTGAACTCAGTGGCAAATGTCAAAGAAATCTAAGGCCTGAGGGAAGATCTTACAAACCTAGCTTACTAGGAGCAGGTGATTCACACAGGACTGAAATCATCATGGTAGTTAAAACCTTCCAACACCCGTTTGATGTAGGTGTGTCTTCTATCTATCTGATGATTTCATTGGTTAATTAATAAAGAAACTGCTTGGCCTGATAGGTCAGATCATATGTGGGTGGAGTAGACAGAAGAAGATGCTGGGAATGAGGAGATGCCTCAAACAGTCGCCATGACTCTCCTCTCCGAGATGGATGCAGGCTAGAATCTTCCTGGCAAGCCATTACCTCGTGGTGCTACATAGATTATTAGATATGGGTTAAAGCAAGATATGTGAGAATTAGCTAATAAGAGGCTGAAACCAATGGGCCAGGCAGTGTTTAAATGAATACAGTTTGTGTGTTGTTATTTTGGGGCATAAGCTAGCCAGGCAGCCGGGAGTAGAGCAGCGGGAGCACAGCCCGCCGCTCCTCACTACACCAGTTCTTGAAGCACAACTAATAAAAACTCAGACACAGCAATTTTGGTTCAACCTGAAGACCAGATAATAAAAGCAGCCCGCAACTGTCTGTTACCTCAAACTCATTCTGAAAATGTTGATTTAGTCTCCAGGAAATCTCATATTGAGACTGAACCTGAGAGCTGTTTCTTCCTGGTCTATAATTCTCTCCAGTCTGGGATTAAGGGTGTGCACCACTACTGCCTGGTTTCTATGGCAGGCTAGGGCAACTACTGGGATCAAAGGTGTGTGTCATTGCTGTCTGGTCTGGAAGGCTGGCCAGTGTGACTATTTTACTTTTCTTTTATTCAGGCAAGCTTTATTATTAAAATACAGATGAAATGACACTAAAAGTTCTTAACACTAGAAGACAATAAGAAATATGTTTTGGGGTTTCAGGACACCTGTGACCAACAACTAAAGCGATGTATACCATACCTAGAACTGGATGTTTTATTTGGAAATCTATGGATTCTCAGATGAGCATGATTCTCTGTTTGCAACAATTCCAATTTAAGTTTGGGATTCCAGAGACACTCCAGGACAATTAAGGCTATCGCCATTGCTCTGTGTTGCTCACCAGAACTTGGTGAGAAATCCCTGTTGCTAAAGACATTATACATATTAGTCGCAGAGGGTAGAGACCCAAGTTGATACTGATCAGGAAACTTCCTCCCTGTTGACTAATTTTGGTTGATCTGGAAGGTGCTTTGCAAACTTTCTTGCCCAGCATTGGACTCTAAGAAGTCAATGTAGTGGCATTTCAACTGTATTTTAATAAATAAAGACTGCCTGAAGATCTGAGTGTAAAACCGTCCCACTGGTCAGCCTTACAGATCAGATTATGGTAACACACACCGTTAATCTCAGTAGCTATAATGACACGCATCTTCAATCCTAGTAGCCACACTAGTTGCAACAGAAACTGAGTGGTGCATGCCTTTAATGACAGTGGTGCATGCCTTTAATCCTGCCCTAGAGAGGACTATAAAATTAGAGGAAACTGTTCTCAACACAGTCTCATTCTCAGATTCCAGGAGGCAGGATTGCCATTTCTGACTGAGGTCAAGGTAAGAGCCAGTGGCTGACTGCTTTGCTTTTCTTATCTTCAGATTGAACTCCAATTTCTCTCCTTCTGTTTTTTAAATCATGTGTCATTTGGCACCCATATGGATTCTGATGCCATGACTACTGAGACCAGATCAAAAGGTCCAGGGCCCAAGGTCTCCCACCAAACCACCTGGCTTGATATCATCTACTAAGTGTTTTTTCCCAAAAAAATAACACCACAATAGAACTGCCCCTTTGGTGGGCAAACCTCATGCTGACTTGGCAATTTCCTGGAGTTTTGCACACTTCCTCCCCCACTGCTTTCCCTGCAATATGGGGACTTGTGCAGCTTCTGGTTTGTGTTTGCAGACAACAATTTACTAAAATCTCATAACAGAGGTAAGTTTATTTGACAAATCAATAACTTTGAAAGTTATATAATTGCAGACAATATCCCCATCAAGGAATTTAATAACATTTTTTCTTATATTATGGATGATATACTACAAGGCTTTATGGTTTTTCTGATACATCCATTTATTTGATTTTTATATTATATCCTTAAAATTGTTATGATAACAGAGCTAAGAATGAGGCACTTTTAGAAATAATACAGTCTTTATGGACTAATAATGAGCAGCTAGCTGACAGTATTTATAACTTCAAAAGTCAAAAGTTAACTGAAAAAATCAATACCATTGAAAGGGATATTATTAATTTGACAGAAATATTCTATCCATGTCAAAGGGTGCTGAAAAATCATCTGAAAGAATTCATACTGTTGAATTTGACAATCAAAATCTGTTAAAACATTGTGATACTTTAGCAGATAGAATATCTCTCCAGCAAAACACTCTGCATCCCATGCAAATAATATCCAAGGATGGGAACCGATCATTAAAGGAAAAACTTCATACCTTGGAATCATATTTACAGAATGATGTTCACCGGTTATATGAGTCAATGAAATCACTAGAAATAGTCACAGGTCAAAAGATGTAGGATTTACAAAAGACAGTGGTAAAAATATTTGAAATGATTGAGGAAATTATAAAAATTGATGAGGAGGGGGTAGAGGTACAAAGACAGGATTTAACATTGCCTGTGCATGTCAGAGTCAAAGATGACTTACCAAGTGTTTTAGCTACTTATCCAATAATCACCTCTGACAAACCATCCAATACTAAATACCCAAAAGGATTCAGAGAATGTAAATGGAAAGTTATAGGTATGAATGATCTAAAGGAAATTAAGCAAGCAGTAGTATCTTATGGCTTAAATTCACCATTTGTTAAGGAGATGATGAAAACATAGGCTTCCAGCAATAAGTCTACCCACAAAACTGGCTTCAGTTAGTTTCAGCATTCCTGGAGGACAGGCCACAACTACTGTGGAAATGTTACTAGTGAGAAGAAATATTAGAACAATAGGGAAGAGCAAAAGGATTTGAGGCTTCCCAAGATCAAATTCTTGGCAAGGACACTTATGATGATCCACAGGATCAAGCTTTTTATGGTGAATACATCTTGTCCCTATGCTACACAGGAGGCTTAAGGGCTTGGGACAGGATTCAAGAACTAGGAAAAATAACTGCATCATGCACTAGGGTTAAACAAGTCCAAAGAGAACCCTTGAGTGACTTTTTACAAAGATTAACTAAGGCTGCATAAAAACAAGTAACCGGCTCAGAAGCTAGATGAGAACTTATTGAAACTCTGGCTTTTGAAAATGCCAATTTAGAATGCAAAAAGATACTTGGATCTTTAAAGGTTAGATCAGCACCAATGGATTAATGGATCCTGCATACAAAGAACATCGAAACATTTGACTATAACACTGAGGCTTGGGTAGAAAAAAAGCTTTTTCCAAAGGTGTGAGGAGATGTCAAAATTCCAAATGTTTTAATTGTGATAGGATAGGACATCTGTGGAGGGATTGAAGACAAGGCATTCCTAGGAGTAATGTCTCTCCTAGGAATAACAAAAATAGAAGGTTTCAACCTTCTGGATCATGTAAAAGACATGGCAAATGCCAACATTGTATCAATGAAGGTAGATCGAAAAAAGACAAACAAGGCAACCCAATACCATCAAGAAATGCCTTGGGGGACCTATCACAGGAACCCAGGTCAAGCATTGTCCAATCATTCCCAGACACTGTGGAGGACATGTCTCACCAGGAAAATTTAAAAATTTGATGTCTCCTATAAAGAAAAGAAACTACTATTCTTGATGATGGATTAAACATGGAGGATGAATCAAAAATTTCAATAGAAAATAGAAAACATATTTTGGCATGCTGTGGGACAATGGGTTGTACCCTGTCACTTGGATTTTAAATAAACACTGATTGGCAAGTACCCGAGCAGGAAGTAGAGTCAGGTCGACCATCAAGAAGTATAGGCAGGGCAATGAGAATGGTCAGACCTCACCTTCTGCTTTATTTGAAGCAGAGTCCATCTTATTGCTTGAAACTGAGATGAACACTCCAAGTTCACCAGCCATGAGCTTTCAGAAAGATTCTCCTGACACCAACTTTCATATTTCATTAGGAGTCCTAGGAATATTTGTGTGTGTGTGTGTGTGTGTGTGTGTGTGTGTGTGTGTGTGTGTGTACCTCCACATCTGGCTTCTTTATATGGGATTTGTAGATGGGTTGATGGACACACTCAGCTTTTCAGGGTTGTACAGCAAGGGCTAATACCTGCTGAGCCATCTTTCTAAACAGCATTGTGATCATTTTCTCTCTCTCTCTCTCTCTCTCTCTCTCTCTCTCTCTCTCTCTCTCTCTCTCTCTCTCTCTCTCTCTCTTTCTCTGGACTTTTGAGAAAAGGTGTCAGGGAATAGCTCTGACTCTACTGGAACTAACTCTTTAGACCAGGCTGGTCTCTAACTACAGAGATCCACCTGTCTCTGCTTCCCTTCCTGCTGAGAGTAAAGGTATGCACCACTATTGCCCGGCAATATTGTGGTAATGTGGATACTCTTTTCATTTTTTATTTTATGCAATCTTAGTTACTTTGAAGAAATAACTGTTAACTCTGCAGAGTGCTGAGAGTCTACATGCTTCTGTGTCTTCAGCAAAGACTGCAGGCCTTGGAGCTGTCTGTGGTACAACTTGGAGCTCTGGAGCTGTCCGGATCTGCTTGACCCTTCACAAAGCTCTGTAGCAAAGGCTGTTTGTGAGAAGTTTGAAACTTTGGTTGGACTTGGTTCTGTGGAATGAAACTGAAAATCCTGAAACATGGCTGCCACACCAGAGATCCTGATATTTAGAAGACGTGCCAGCCAATGGCCACCATTGGATGTGGACCAGACCAAAAATCAGTCTGGAACCCAGGAGGCTGTGTGCTTTAACAACACATTTGAGGTCTTCATCCCCCAGCTCTGTAGAAAAAAAAGTGGAGTTTTCCAGTTAAGGCAGACAAGCACCTTGCTCTTTAACCCCAATCTTTAGGGTCCTTGCCCGCTGCCCACCCCAGTTGTGGTGCCAGCTCCCATACATGGGTCTATATGCAAATACTGGTTCTTTCTACTGAAACTGCCATAGCCTGGGATAAAATGATAAAATGCCAACACAGGAGGCAAGTAAGGGAAGAAAGGGTTTGTGTTAGCTCACAATTTCAGGATACAGTCACTTATTTCAGCAAGGTCAAGGCAGCAGGAACTTTACACACTTAGTCACATCACATCTACCCTTAACAGCAGAGAAGAATGAATGCACGCATGCTCGTTAGTGCTGAGCTCACTTTCTACACTCACACTATCCAGGATTCCTGGCTAGGGAATAGTGTTGTGTCCTCATGGATCAGTTGACTTAATCATCAAGACAATCCCCTACTGACAGAAACACAGGCCAACCTGATCTAGACACTGTATCCTTCATGGAGACTTCATTTCCAAGGTGATTCTACAGTGTGTAATATTGACAATTAAAACTATCCCAGTGAGGATGAGAAAAGAAATGCAGATGGGGAAAAACAAGAAGGTAGAGAGGACTCAACAGAAGTGTCAGGTCAGCTGTGTGCATTATACTAATGTATTTTGGGGGCTCCAGCCTTTGAGTTTGTGGGTGAATATAGTGTGGCTTAGAATGGAACCCACAGAAGTAAATGGGGCATAGAAGCTCTGATTCCAGAAACCTCAGCTAATAAAGACTTTTCAAACTCATGGGCATCCCTGCCTAAGATGAATACAGTGAGTCAGTAACCAGATTCCAATAGAAATAAGGGGGCACCTGGATTTGAACCAGGGACCTCTTGATCTGCAGTCAAATGCTCTACCCCTGAGCTATACCCCCACTGGTACCAGTGTACCCAGTTAAACATTTAATGTGTGTGGTGATAAATTTTAACTATAAAGTTAAATTACAGGTCCTATGAGATCTACTTCCCAGAAGGAGCCAGACCTGACTGGTGAGATGCCTTCTGCTGCTCTGAAGCTCTCTAGGTCCATCTCTTTGTTTCTTTATTCTTCTCTCATACAATGCTCCTGACTGAAACCTGCCCTTTCTCCACTCTTCCTAGTTCTCCCCCAACCTCCCTGCTCACCCAGACCCACTGAACCTCTGTTTCCTTTCAGAAAAGAGCAAGACTCCCAGGGATATCAACTGAATATGGAATAATGAGGCAATCAGACTAGGATCAAACCCTCATATCAAGGCTGAACAAGATAACCCAGTAGGAGAAAAATGGTCCCATGCAAAGAGGAAAGAGTCAGAGATACCCCTTTCCACACTGTTACAAGTCCCACAAAAACCCCAACTAAACTACCATATCATATATGCAGGGGCCTTAGCATAGACCCAGGCAGGCTCTGTGATTGTTGTTCCAGTATCTGTGCACCGCTATGGGCCCTACTTAGTTGATTCTATGGTCCTTTTATACTGATGATCTCAAATATTCTGGTTACTGCAATCCTCCCACTCTTCCTTGGAGTTCTTTGAGCGCCACCTAACGTTTGGCTCTTACTGGGTTTTTGTTTGTGTTGTTGCTGTTGTTGTTGTTGCTGTTTTGACTTTACTTTGTGGATTTTACATCGTACATTCCACACTCATCCATTTCCCATCCCCTCATCTCTGCACTCTGCCCTTGAGACATTCCCCCCCTCAGGCAAAACAAAATATAAAATCATAGCCCCCCAAAAAAAAATGAAAGAAAGAAAGCAAAGAAGAAAAAAATCACAGCATAATGTGGAAGCTGTATTGTTCCCAGTGAGTCACACTGTGTACCTCTTGCTCCACACATCGTTACTTCTGTTTGTTGAAATGGATCATAAGTCTGACTCAGGGCCTCTGATCCTGCTGTCCTACCAATACTGAGCCCTCAGTGGGACTCCTCCTGGGTATCCTGTTGTGGTCCTGTGTCATGGAGATCCTGGAGCTTTGGATCTGCAGACCTGGCCTCTTCACAGTCTCCAGCAGTTCATAGATGAGGTGGATGTTGAAGTGGGATAACTCATAGCTCTGTTCAGCTGTCCCTCATCATCTCGAGGCCCAGCTCTCCAGCATTGCCCCTGTTAGCTCAGCCAGTGCAGCAGGCAGCAAGCAGCAGGACCTGTTCTTCTCCTGCTCTCATGCCCTCAGGTCAGGCTCACAGTACTCCCCATCAGGACAGCCAAACTGTTTTCCCAGGTGAAGCTTATGACCTGCTCTCTCAATTGCTACAGTCAGTGGGGGACAGGGCCAGATCCTCAGAGCTCATGCCCTGGAGGACAGCACTTCTACCTGCTGAAGACAGCAAGGGGGAGGGTATACGTCCCTCACCCAATCCACCACATGGCATACAAGGAGGGACAGGTCAGCTCTCCAGCTCTCATGCCCATTGGCAGTTCATCTGTACTGTCTGCCAAGAGGGTAAGCTCTACTTTGCTGCCACATTAAGGTGTAGTTCCAATACTCCAATTCACATGACCTCAGGGTCAGCTCTCCTCCCCACCACAGGAAGTGAGGGGGAGGGGTGGAGGAAGGTCTTCTCTCCCTCAAACACTCCACCATATGGCAGGTGAGGGGTGGGGCCATATCTCCAAGCTTTTGAAGATGAGATTCCCTGAACAAACAGCTCTACTGTGCTGCCCTGGTTAGGTACACAGTGTTCACTCTTCGGAGTGCTGCAGCCAGTGAGGGTCAGGGGCAGCTCTCCCACTCTGGTGCTCCTGGGATCAGGTTTCTTACCTGGTATATATAGAGGGAGAAGCGAGGGGTGAATCGGATATCTCTCCCTCACCCATTTCACTGAATGGCAGATAGTGGGGCTACCTCTCCTTTCACACCTTATGGGTGGCTCATCTGTACCCCCACCAACAGGTTTGGCTCTACTGAGCTGGAAGGTGAGGTGTGCAGGGCCCACTCTTCTGAGTGCTGCAGCTGGTGAGGAACACAGTCAACTCTGTACAACTCTATTCTCTCTGCCTTTGGTGGCAACAGGAGCCACCACGGACCTCACCAGAGATCACACTGCAGCAGGCCTGGCCCATCCTTGTAGAGCATCATCAGCCAAGGAAATTAGAGGAACAGTCTGCAGACCTGAGCTCATTTCACCCTGCTATCCTGGGTGAGCTCCTGAGCTGGCCAACTGCCTTCCACCTGGGCCTCCATCACCCTCTCCTCCTTCCCTGAAGACAGAGTGGGCGGCCACTCAAGGTTCTCACAGGGCCCCAGCTGGCACTGGAGCAGCAACACTTCAGGTCCCTCTCTTTCTGGTACAGCAGCTGAGCCAGGCTTTAGCCTCTGAGGATGAAGCAAGAGAGCAGAGGGCTGTGGAATGGGAAGAAGCTCGTGTCGGTAATGTCCACACTCCACAAAAGGACAGTTTTGGTATTTACCTCCTAAGTTCTGAACACATATTCACCAGAAAGCCAAGGAGGGAGATGATTTATGGTTAGGCCTTCCTTTCTGTTCCCTGGATTTCTGTGTAGATGCTGAGCCTGGAAAATCCAGAAGAAAGTTCCACCATAGTCCTTGCCTTCCCTTTAAGAACCCGACAGAACCAGAGAGACTCAATATATACAGGAGGAGTGGAGACATTTAATAAGAATAGGAGGGACATGGAGCTTGTAGGAGGAGATGGGCTGCTCTGTATGTATCTCCCAGCTCTGCTGAGGAGCATAAATGTAATAAAGGAGGAAACATAGGACTGAGCTTAGGTGATGACTCCATGGGTAAAAACATAAACAAATAGACTATGGTAGGGGGCACCCGGATTTGAACCATGGACCTCTTGATCTGCAGTCAAATGTTCTACCCCTGACCTATGTCCCCTCCCTGTCAGAAATGTTTTATAAGAGACTTTCATCTTCATAGTCATCACCAAATATTCCTAGAACTTATGCTTCTTACTTGGCAAGATCAGCAATGCTGCTACCGCAAACTCAGCCCACACAGAGCCTCTCCACTCCACTCCCCGGTATGTCCCATGTTGTAATGTTAGCACCTCCCCACACACACACATTACAGCTTGTGAGAGAAGCACAGCTGGAGACAGGTGGACATGAGCTACTACACAGGACTTCAGATTTACATGTCTGACTTCTTCAGTTATATACAAGCTCTCACTGTGAAGAGACCCTGCCTGACTTCTCTGGGGAACTATATGGTACCTGCCTGTGAAGACATCTCTCTATTCTATGGATGGCCCCTGGGGGTAGGTTCAGGGTAGAAATATCTCCTCAGGCCTGACCGAGTCATCTCCTCTGACAGGAGGACACAAGTCAGGGAATGCTGAAGCAGTGGCGTCTACGTGACTTTCAGATCCGATGTCACTACACAAAGTCATTGTCAAATGTTTATATAAAGATATGTGGCAGAATTCCATTATTTTGAAAACTCATTATTTTAGAGTCATAATGCCCATCCAAATATTCTCTTAATGTTCCTGTCACTCAAAAGAGAGCCATTGTCTAAAGGTTTAGCTTTCTCTTCTCTGCCTGTGCCCATATGTAAACTACACACAGGGTGGCAGGGATAGCATCAGTAACTGACTTGTAGATGGAGTATAATTCCCATGCCTCCTCCACTCTCCCTTTCCCGTTACACTCATGCCCCAGGCTTTAAGCTGGACGACCGTCTATGTTTCCATCACGATGGTCTGTGAGCCCTGTGTGTAGCTGACGTGTGCCATTCTAAACAGGATGAAACGTCTGGTAGAAGAATTTTTTATTCTGAGTTAATGGCAGTCTGTTGTTTAAACTGTTTTGTTTCCTTTAAACATCTACATCTTCCACAAACTTTGAGTTTTCTGTGAAGTACTTTTCAGAGTTATTTTCCATAGATCAATCAACAGATAATGAATGTTTCTCCTTTCTGGTTTCCAGGAGTGACCTGGGCTCCTGAGCCTTTGCCCCCAAAGGTCTGCTGCATTGTAAAGACCCTGTGACTTCCTTCACCTTCACCATGACCTGCTTCTGTTCCACCATCTCTTCTGTGTGCAAGTCTCAAGAATGTTTATCAAATTGACATTCCTTTTGGGAGATGAACCTCTTACGTGATTTGTGAATAGGAGTGAAATTTCTAGTCTTTGTATCTATGATAAGACATTTAACTGTTCCCACACACTGTACTGATGGTCTGTATATTTAATTTAAATAGTTTTCATAGAATAATGCGGCATTTTGATGAGAACAGCCACCATGGATTCTTATATTTAAATGTTTAGACCCTACTTGATGAACTCTTTAGGAAGGATTAGGAGGTGTGACCTTCTTGGAGGAGGTGTCCACAGAGAGAGGCTTTGTGGTTTCAAATTCCCATATCAGGCCCAGTCTTCCTCTCTGCCCCTTACTTGTGGATCAGATGTAAACTGTCAGTTATTGCTCCAGTGCCATGCCTGCCCACCTGCCACCACGATTCCCACCTTGATGATCATGGACTAACTCTCCAAAACTGTAAGATGCTTCCAATAAATGCTTTATAGGTTTCCATGACCATGGTGTGACTTCATGACAATAGTATAGTAACATAGTATGGAAAACAGTGGTAACACAGGACACTAAGTGAGAAACTGATATCAGGGCCTGAGTTATTGCTATGACAGATCTGACCATGCTGCTTGTTGGAGGATTCTGGAAGATGTGGGGACTTTGGATTAGAAAAGTATTTGGATGCTGTAAGTGGAGTTTAAAGGGCCATGCTAACAGGAGCTAGAAAAAAGGTAGTGCTCAGAGCAATGTGGTTGTAGAGGTTCAGCTCTTGAAGCTTTTGAGAGGAGGAAAATTAGCATGCTCATGTTGTGGCAAAGAATGTGGCCGCTTATTGCCCTTGACCAAAATTCTGCCAGAAGCTAAATTGAAGAGTCTTGGACTGATGTTGCTGGCAGAGGAGATTCCAGGACAGCTTAGTTTTGACTGTCACATGGTTATCACTGATTCTTATACAATGGAAAGAATCAAGAAGGAAAAAATACAACATGGATGACACTGTTCTCTTGAGTCATCCATCACCTTTGGCTCTAACAGTCTTTCAGAAGGAATGGATCTCTGATTTCAAGGCCAGCCTGGTCTAAAGAGCAAGTTCCAGGTCTGTAAGCACCACACAGAGAAATCCTGTCTCATTTAAAAAAGCTAATAAAAATAATAATTATAAATAAAAGATGTGGTTATTCATATAATATTCATGTCATTATTGGACTCATAAGTCTTGTAGGCAGGTAGCTATAATATGTCACAGGGTTTGTATCTGATGATTGCCTTTCTCCTCTGGTGCTGTGTGGAGTACATTACAGCACCATGAACGCTTGTCAATATGGATAAAGAAGTTGAACACCAGCCTGGCATCTCTATCACAGCTGTGAACTAGGATAGGAAGGAGCTGGCATGAGGAGGTGGCAGACAGGAGTGTAGTTAGCTCAGGGCTGGGAATCACAGGATAAAGTAGATAATATCAGAGTACTAGCAAGTACACATCAGGGAGTGGCCATACAGGTTCAAATATGTTCATTAGATATACATGAAGCAGATGGGGGCATAGCTCAGGGGTAGAGCATTTGACTGCAGATCAAGAGGTCCCCGGTTCAAATCCGGGTGCCCCCTTCCTATGTATCTTTTACATACAAGAGACCAAATCTGATATTGGTTAACACAGAGGCAACAAATGTACTGTGTTCCCCTGTTCTCTGTGTTCTGCTCAGGACTGGATCCTGTTCTTTTTCCTGAGAGGAACAAGGAAAGGACTCACTGTGAACCCATCCAGGTCACACTCATGTTGTGACACAGGCTGACCTCCCAGAATCTGGAAGGCTCTGTTACTGCAGGGAGTCAGCATAGAGGAGTCCTATGAAGATGAGGAGCAGGATTCCTCCTCTGGCAACTTTCCAGAGTCAGCCCCTTGGGAAGTCCCCCCTGAGTCTCCAGAAATGGCCCTTTTTATATGCTGTTCCCCCCAGCCTGTGCTTTGATTCCTGCTACTTCTAAGGAAAGACTTGAACCACATTTGTCTTAAATGGAGACAAGACTCTGAGGAAGAGGAAAATGACTGACATCTTTGTGTCCTCATCATGGCTGATAGTAACCACAACAAAGAAAGTGCCATGGTGTTTGTTGAGTGAATAAATGATGGTGTAAACTAGTACCAGTGGGGGTATAGCTCAGGGGTAGAGCATTTGACTGCAGATCAAGAGGTCCCTGGTTCAAATCCAGGTGCCCCCTTGCTTAAATAAGATTTTGGTAGTAAGCTTACCACATTCACCTTGGGGAGGACCTCAGTGTAGATAAAAGCCTAGGTCTCCATTAGGTGAGTTCTTGAATAAACTCCAGAACCTCTCTCTCTCTTGCTGAGCCCCATAATACAGAGTAATTTCATGTCTTACGTGGGGATGACTTAGCCTCTTAAGAGAACTCTCACCCAAGGACCCAAACACTCACGACTCTGAGTCCACACCTTACCTGCGTTAGCACAATGATCAGAAACTAGAAATGATGGATTGACAGAATACAAGAAAATTTCCCAGATAGAAAGGTATGGGATTGCACCAGATTTTAACAAGTACTCGACACAGTGGATGAAATGTGAACTCAATGACAAATGTCAAAGAAATCTAAGGCCTGAGGGAAGATCTTAAAAACCTAGGCCACAAGGAGCAGGTGATACACACAGGACTGAAATCGTCGTGGTAGTTAACCTTACAACACCAGTTCTTGAAGCACAACTAATAAAAACTCAAACACAGAAATTTTGGTACAACCTGAAGACCAGAAAATAAAAGCAGCCTGCTACTGGCTTTTACCTCAAAGTCAATCTGAAAATGTTGATCCTGACTCCAGGAAACCTCATATTAAGACTGAACCTGAGAGCTGTCTCCTCCTGTCTTACAAGTCTCTCCAGTATAGGATTAAGAGCAGACACCACTATTGCCTGGTTTCTATCGCAAGCCATTGTAACTACTAAGTTTAAAAGTGTGTATCATAGTGGCTATTGGGAATAAAGGTGAGTGTCATTGCTGCCTGGTCTGGAAGGCTGGCCAATTTGACTGTTTTACTTTTCTGATCTTCAGGCAAGCTTTATTTATTAAAATACAAGTAAAATGCACTACAAGTCCTTAACAGTAGAAGACAATAAGAAACATGTTTGGGAGTTCCATGACACCTCTAGTCAACAACTCAAAGGGATCTATCCTATGCCTGAAACTCTATTTTTATTTGGTAATCTATGGTTTCTCAGATGATAATACTCCCTTGTGTAGGGCAATTCCAATTAAACTCTGGCATCACAGAGACACGCCAGGACAATTCAGGCTATCACCATGGCTCTTGGTTGCTATCAGAACCTGCTTTGAAATCCCTATTGCTGAAGACACCACACATATTAGTCACAGGAGGTGGGGAACCAAGTTGGTGCTGACCAGGAAGCTTTCTCCCTGTTGACTACATTGGTTGAGCTGGAAGGTGCTTTGCAAACTGTCTTACCAAGCTGTGGACTCTGTGAAAAGCAATAGTGACCTGCATGGTAGGTTATGGAATATCTGTCCCCATTTTGCTGGATCCGAGTAAAGATGTTTGATACTGCAAATCTAAGAACACAGAGCAAGTAGGGCAAGGTAGGCAAATGTTCTTAGTTCTCACTTGAGAACCCCTAAACCAGATAATCTGGGAACATGACCCGAGGATGATCTGGGTCTCTAAGACACTACTCTGGGATGATTCAGACTCATGGTTGTTTATAGCTATTAACTTTTTATTAGCGTTTCCATGCTATAGATGTGGGAGACACTAGATAAATCAGGCCCAAACAAGACAAGACTCATAAAGACCAAGCCGTAACAGAGTTCACATTTATGATAGCTATGCTGTATCATCCATATTGAGCAGGGGTGAAGCAGCCTCCACTGTCTTTCCTCTTCCTCCCTCTTAGTCTCCATCTGTGGAATCCCTCGATGAATCAGAAGCTAAGCCTGAAGAACTGATTCAGTCCTCACTAGTGTGGTGAACTGAGAACCAGAGACTCTATGACTTGGCACAGGACAATGCTGTGCCCAGAAGCACACAGTCTTGAGTCAGGGATTGCCTGACATGTAGCCAATTGATCTGCCAGTGATTTTTGCCCTTGTACCTATGTAGACTCTCTTCATTACCACAGCCCTGCACTGCCTTGCCCAAGGTCATATATTCTGTGATTTCTCATATTCAGTGCCCTAGGGCCAGACTCACCTTGAATGAAAAGTAGTATTAAAGAGAGACAGGGGCACTGTAACTCCCAATAATGATGACCCTGTGTGTGTGTGTGTGTGTGTGTGTGTGTGTGTGTGTGAGTGTTTGGTGTATATGTGCATGGCAGGTACATGTTTTTGTACATAAGGGTGTATGCATGCCATGGAGCATGCTGGGAGTTCAGAGGAAAGCCTGGGTTGTCAGACTTCACCTTCTGCTTTATTTGAAGCAGAGTCCATCTTATTGCTTGAAACTGAGATGCACACTCCAAGTTCACCAGTCTTGAGCTTTCAGAAAGATTCTCCTGACTCCAACTCCCATCTTTCTTTAGTGGTGCTAGGATTACATACATGTGATTCCACATCTGGCTTCTTCATATTTGATTTGTAGATGAGTATATATCCAAACACAGGTTCTCAGATTTGTGCAGTAAGTGCTAATGTCTGCTGAGCCATCTCGCTAGACAGCATCGTGATCATTCTCTCTCTCTCTCTCTCTCTCTCTCTCTCTCTCTCTCTCTCTCTCTCTCTCTCTCTCTCTCTCTCTCTCTCTCTCTCTCTCTCTCTCTCTCTCTCTCATGTTTTTGAAACACGGTTTCCCTGTGTCACTCTGGTTGTCCTGGAACTCACTCTGTAGACCAAGCTGGCCTCTCACTCACACAAATCCACCAGCCACTGCCTTTCTGTGTGCTGGAATTAAAAGCGTATGCCACTATTGCCTGGCAACACTGTGGTAATTTGGTTATTATATTCATTTTTGTTTTATGCAAGTAAGTCACTCTGAAGAAGTAGCCGCGGCCTTTGCCCAGTGAAGAGGGTCTGCACGCTCCTGTGTCTCCAGCAAAGACTGCATGCTGTGGAGCTGTCCATGGTACAACCTGATTCTATGAGCTCCACAGCTGTCAGGTTCTGCCAGGCCCTGCACAAGACGCTGTAGCAAATGCTGTTTGTAAAATGTTAGAAACTTTGGTGAGAATGTTACTTTGTGGAGTGAAACCTTAAAAGCTGATGTGCCTGGTGGTAGTTAAGCATGCCTTTAATCTAAACACTCGAGAGACAGAGGCAGGCAGATCTCTGTGAGTTTGAGGCCAGCCTGGTCTATAAGAGCTAGTTCCATGACAGGCTCCACAAACAACTGTGTTTCTTAAAACAAACAAACAAAAATGCTGAAGCATAGCTGCCATACAACAGATCCTGATGATTTAGAAGATGTGCCACCCAATGACCACCGTACGATGCCCACCGAATCATCAATCAGCCTAGAATCAGGAGGCTGTGTACTATGTATCCAAGCTCAGGAGAAACAAGTGGAGATCTCCAGTTAAGGCAGAAAAGTACCTTTCTCTTTAACCCCAATCTTTAGGGGTTTGTGCCAGTTGTGTGCCAGCTTCCATAGATGGTTCCACATGCATATACTGGTTCTTTCTACTGAAACTGCCATGGCCTGTGATAAAATGATAAAATGCCAACACAGGAGGCAAGTAAGGGAAGAAGGGGTTTGTGTTAGCTCACAATTTCAGGATACGGTCACTTATGTCAGCAAGGTCAAGGCAGCAGGAACTTTACAGTTACTCACATCACATCTACCGTTAACAACAGAGAAAAATGAATGCATGCATGCTCGTTAGTGCTAAGCTCACTTTCTACACTCACAGTATCCAGGATTCCTGGCTAGAGAATAGTGTTGTGTCCTCATGCATCAATTGACTTAATCATCAAGACAATCCCCTACTGACAGGAACACAGGCCAACCTGATCTAGACACTGTATGCTTCATGGACACTTTATGTCCAAGGTGATTCTACAGTGTGTCAAATTGACAATTAAAACTATCCCAGTGAGGATGAGGGAAGAAATGCAGATGGGAAAAACAAGAAGGTAGAGAGGACACAGCACAGGTCAGAGGTCAGCTGTGTGCATTGTACTTATGTACTTTAGAGGTTCCAGCCTTTGGATTAGTGGGTGATTATGATGTAGCTGAGAATGGAACCCACAGAAGTAAATGAGGCATAGAAGCTCTGATTCCCAAAACCTAAGCTAATGAAGACTTTCTAATCTCATGACCTTCCTGCCTAAGATGCAGTAACCAGATTCCAAAAAAGTAAGGGGGCACCTGGATTTGAACCAGGGACCTCTTGATCTGCAGTCAAATGCTCTACCCCTGAGCTATACCCCCCTCTGGTACTAGTGTGCCCAGTTAATACATTTCATCTGTGTGGTGATAAATTCTGACTATAAAGTTAAATTACAGGTCTTCTTTAACCTACTTCCCAGAAGGATCCAGACCTGACTGGTGAGATGCCTTCCTCAGGTCTGAAGCTCTCTAGGTCCATCTCTTTGTTTCTTTATTCTTCTCTCATACAATGCTCCTGACTGAAGCCTGCCCTTTCTCCACTCTTCCTAGTTCTCCCCCAACCTCCCTGCTCCCCCAGACCCACTGAACCTCTGTTTCCTTTCAGAGAAGAGCAGGACTCTCAAGGATATCAACTGAATATGGAATAACGAGGCAATCAGACTAGGCTCAAACCCTCATATCAAGGCTGAACAAGGCAACCAAGTAGGAAAGAAAGTCCCAAGAGCAGAGGAAATAGTCATAGATACCCCTACTCCCACTCTTATGAGTCCCACAAAAACCCCAGCTAAACTACCGTATCATACAAGCAGAGGCCCCAGCATAGAGCCAGGCAGGCTCTGTGATTGTTGCTCCAGTATCTGTGAGCTCCTATGAGCCCTACTTAGTTGATTCTATGGGCCTTGTTTACTGATGTCTTTGATCCTTCTGGCTTCTGCAATCCTCCTCCCTCATTTGCATGGAATTCTCTGAGCTCCACCTGATGACTGAGTCATCTTGGTTCTTTTCTGTTTGTTTACTTTTTACTGGTTCTTTGTGGATTTCACATCCTGCATCCCACATTCACTCATTTCCTCCGCCTTTTGTCCTTGAGGCCTTCCAGCCCCAAAGCAAAACAATATTTAAAAGTATAGCCAGAGAGAGAGAGAGAGAGAGAGAGAGAAGAGAGAGAGAGAGAGAGAGAGAGACACAGAGAGAGAGAGAGAGAGAGAGAGAGACAGACACACACACACAGAGAGAGAGAGAGACAGAGACAGACACACACACACACACACACAGAGAGAGAGAGAGAGAGAGAGAGAGAGAGAGAGGCAGAGACAGACAGACAGACACACACACACACACACACACAGAGAGAGAGAGAGAGAGAGAGAGGCAGAGACAGACAGACAGACACACACACAGAGAGAGAGAGAGAGAGGCAGAGACAAACAGACACACACACACAGAGAGAGAGAGAGAGAAAGAGAGAGAAAGAGAGAGAGAGACACACAGAGAGAGAGAGAGAGAGAGAGAGAGAGAGAGAGAGAGAGAGAGAGAGAGAGAGAGAACAAGAAGAGAATCACAGCATAGTTTGGAAGCTATACTGTGGCCCTGTGAGTCACACAGTGTACCTCTTAGTCCGCACATCTTTACTTGTGTTTATTGAAATGGATCATTAGTCAGACCCAGAACCTCTGGCTTCTTCTACCCTATCAATACTGAGCCCTCACTGGGACTCCTCCTGGGTTTCCTGTTGTGGTCCTGTGTCATGGAGATCCTGTAGCTTTGGATCTGCAGACCTGGCCTCTTCACAGTCTCCAGCAGTTCATAGATGAGGTGGATGTTGAGAATGGATAACTCGTAGCCCTGGTTCTGGGCCTGGGTGGTAACTGGGCTGGTCAGCCTGTCAGCTTTCCCTCATCATCACGAGGGCCAGCTCTCTCCAACATCACCCCAGTTAGCTCAGCCAGTGCAGCAGGCAGCAGGACCTGTTCTCCTGCTCTCATGCCCCAAGGTCAGGCTCACAGTACTCCCCATCAGGACAGCCACACCGTTTTTCCCAGGGAAGGTGTATGGCCTGCTCTCCTGATTGCTACAGTCAGTGGGGGACAGGGACAGCTCTTCTGATCTCATGCCCTTAGGCCAGCTATTCTGCATGCCAAGGTGGCAATGGGTTGGAGGAAGGGCATATTTCCCTCATCCAATACACCATGTCATACAAGGAAGTGACAGGCCAGCTCTCCCTGCTGCCCAGCTGTGGTTTAGGGCCAATTCCCCACTCTCATGACCTCAGGGTCAGCTCTCCCACCCACCACAGGTGGTGAGGGGTAGGGGTGGAGCAAAGTCTTCTCTCCCTCACCCACTCCACCATATGGCAGATGAGGAGTGAGCCATATCCCCCATGCTCTTTTGTAGTTGGGGATCCCCTGCACCCCTCTCAGCAGGTTTGGCTCTACTGTGCTGGAAGGTGAGGTGTGCAGGGCCCACTCTCCTGAGTGCTGCAGTTGGTGAGGAGCAGGGTCAACTCTGTACAGCTCTATTCTCTCTGCCTTTGGTGGCAACAGGAGCCACTACGGACCTCACCAGAGATCACATTGCAGCAGGCCTGGCCCATCCTTGATGAGCAGCATCAGTCAAGGAAATTAGAGGAGCAGTCTGCAGGCCAGAGCTCATTTCACCCTGCTATCCTGGGTGAGCTCCTGAGCTGGCCAACTGCCTTCCACCTGGGCCTCCATCACCCTCTCCTCCTTCCCTGAAGACAGAGTGGGCTGCCACTCAAGGTTCTCACAGGGCCCCAGCTGACACTGGAGCAGCAACACTGCAGGTCCCTCTCTCCCTGGTACAGCAGCTGAGCCGGGCTTTAGCCTGTGAGGATGAAGCAAGAGAGCAGAGGGCTGTGGAAATGTAGAAGCTCACATAGGTAACGTCCACCCTCCAGAGACAGCCTGGTTCTGGGATTTGTGTCCTTAGTTCTGAGCACATGTTCACCAGAGATCCATAGAGGGAAATGATTTATGGTTCTGCTTTCCTTTCTTTTCCCTGAACTTGATGTCTGTATGGATGAGGAACCCGGAAAATCAAGAATTTTTTACCATAGTCCTTGACTTCCCTTTAAGAACCCTAAAGAACCAGAGAAACTAGATGAATGCAGGAGGAGTGGAGAATTTAAGAAGAATAGGAGGGACACGGAGCTTGTAGGCAGCCGTCCATCCACATGATGGGCTGGCCTGCAGAAGGTGTAGCCCAGATTAAAGGTGGATCTTCCACATCAAAAGATCCAGATCAAAGGTGGGTCTTCTCACTTCAAATGATTTATTTAAGAAAAACACAAAACGCAGGGCTGGAGAGAAAACTCAGGGCTTCAATTCCCTGCACCTACGTGGCAGCTCACAACTGTCTGTAACTCCAGTTCCAGGGGGTCTGACACAGACTTACATGCAGGGAAAACATTAATCAATGCTCACAAAATAAAAATAAATAATCCAAAAGAAAATTAGAAAAGCCCTCACAGCTTTATCCAGCTAGTTGAGGTCTAGTTCAACCCTGGTGTAGTGAAGTTGATGGCAGGAGTAGCTAATACAGGGTTCAAGTTCTTCCCTCCATGAATCCTACCCAGAACCCTCATCCAGTACCCCAACCCAATCTGGCTTCCCCTGCCTACCTCTAATCCTCAGGTCCTTCCCTCATCAACCTCTCTGCCATGACAGATATTGCATATTCTGTGCTAGGGTCCAGCTGGGTTAGTCATCTTATCTTCCCTTCACCCTCCCTCTCCAAGCTCCAGATTATCCCTAAGCTCCAGGCTTGGACCAGAATGTCCGTCATACACCACCCCCGTGTCTGCCTGACTTCCTTCCATCTAAGACACCACCATCCTTCAGGCCCAAACCGGCTCATACATCCTGGGTCTGCCCCGACTTGTTCTGTTCATCAGACATAGAATAAGCAAAGAGTCCACGTGTTCAGATCTCTTCACAAAATATAAACAATATGAATACTCAAGGCAGCAGCTGCCCCCCCCCAACACAAACATAACCACCAGTCCTATAGAAATGTTCACCAAAGAGAATTCCCTCAGTGAAGCCCAGGACACAGAATTTAAAAGGACATCTTGAACTTTGTGACACAGCAAGAAGGCCCTCAGAGAGACAGCCCCTCTCCAGACTTCCCAGCCTCTAAGTCTATGAGACGCACCCTTCTGTTTATTGAAAATTCCCCACCTCAGAGCCCATCACTACGACACCACCAAAGGGACAAAGCCCCATCCTCACCTCGTTCCTGAATCAAATGTCACAGGAGCTCAACGTTGCTTCTTGAATGTTTAGTAAGCATCTCAAATTTACGTTTCCCAAACCACGTTGATCCTCTTCCTGAAACTTCTATTCTTCAGTATTTCCCCTTCTCATTAAGCAACCACTCTGACCTTCTAGCTGTCTAGTTATCTAAATGAAAATGGGGAGCTTGCATACTTCGTGCCCGGTGCATGGATCCATTGGCGAGCTCTAGGTACTTCACATATGGGCTTTGGGGAAGCTAGCCCCACCCACTTTCCACCAAAGAGCCAACCAACAGACCTCACTTTATCGGACACAAGTGTGTCTCAGTACAATTCTCTTCTCCTCGTCCTGTCACGTGTGGAGTGACACTTCTGCATAGGAAGACAAACACTCAAGACCACACAAGCTGAGAAATAGACGTTAAACATAAAAAAAAAAAAAAGTTGGAAAATGTGTGTAGTGGACCCAGCCAGACCTGGGTACTTCCTTTCTTTCATGCAGACTCTATATCCCAACACTTGGTAGGGAAAGGAAGATAAGATTCTGACAATAAGGTTATATGCAAAAGCAGTAGGTACAGAGTATTACTGGATTTGAACTCACGAACCTCTTGATCTGAAGTCAAATACCCTAACCCTGTACTATTATCCCTGTGGAGGAATGGTCCTTAGCTAACAATGTTCTTTCTTTTGGTAACACTCAGACCTGTAAAGTTAAAATTTAGGGCCCCGCTCAGGCCTACTTCCTAGAAGCTGCTAGACATGACTAGCAAGATGGTATCCTTCAGCTCTCCAACCTCCCAGGCCTGTCCTGGGATGGGGACAAGAAAGAGGAAAGCAGCAGCCTGCAGCCCTGCCCATTTCACACTGCTGTCCTGGCTCAGCTCCTGAGCTGGACAACTGTGTCCTGCTTTGGCCCAGAAAAACCTCCCCTCCTTCCATGAAGACAGAATGGGCTGCCACGCAGGTGTTTTCAGTGCCTAGTTGGCCTTTGCACCAACAACACCCCAGAATCCCTCACTGCCCTACAGTGAGCA
Organism: Arvicola amphibius; assembly: GCF_903992535.2. Taxonomy (NCBI): domain Eukaryota; kingdom Metazoa; phylum Chordata; class Mammalia; order Rodentia; family Cricetidae; genus Arvicola; species Arvicola amphibius. The sequence continues at coordinate 150,273,625 of NC_052048.2, forward strand.
GCTGAGCCAGGCTCCTGGCCTCCAAGGTGAAGGAAATGTGCAGTGGCACAGGAGAAGCAGCTCAGGTTTCATCCACCACAGACAGAAACCCTGGGTTCTAATTTCTCCCAGTTCTGACCACCAATGTCCAAACTACTGTGTATCACAAGAAGAGAATGAAAACACTTTAGGGTTGGTGGTTGCCATATGCTCCTGGCAAGTTGGCTCTGCATACAGCTATTTTCTCTGGACTAGAGAACAGTCCATCACAATGCCTACCACTCTCTGAGAGTTTAATAGACTCAGAAATTCCAAATATACAAACATATGACTAGACACTAAGAATAAGAGAGACATTCAAACCACAGAAAGAGATAGTAGGCAGTTATCCATCTCTATGTCATGTTCAAGGGTTGGCCTGTAGCTTCCAATTCTATCAAGTAACATAATGAGAATAAACAAAAGAAAAGTAAAACTAAATATAGTCAATAACTTGTATGTGTGAGAAAAGAAATAGTAATTAAACAAAAAACCCAAACCCAAACAAAAGAGCAAGCAGGGGATACCCAGGCTTGAACTAATGAACTCCAGAACTGAAGCCAGATCTTCTACCCATGAGCTGTATCCCACTGCTCCACCCTGTGGGTCTACTAACCACCTTTCACACTCACAGACACACACTGCAGTCCCATGTGAGATAGGAAACTTCTACTTATCTCTGGAGAGTAAGACTAGTACAGAATTCTTCCAAACTGAATCCAAAGAGATCCTTCTCCGATCTACAGTGTCCTCAGCTCCACCCTGCTCACATGTCTTCACATCCCTTCTTCAGGCTGTGGAAACAGCAGGCATATACTACGTACATAATACCACAGGGTCTCCTGGAATCCCTCATATCATAGACCACAAAAACCTCGGCTGGAGTACCATGTCTAACTTCTTGAGACACCTGTTGTACCTACATCAGAACACAGTCCCTCCAGCCTGAGGGTCTGTACATTCCCTGGTCGTGACTGAACAATGAAGGAGTTCTGAGAACCACCAGGAAGACACCATGGAACAAGGACCACAAAGCACCTCTATGGAGACAACTCTGCTGTGATCCTCACCCCACTACATGAATGTGTCCACAGTATTCGTATCAAAATACCTCTCACAAGTATTTTTCCAGGGTAAATATCTCTATTAAAATTTATCACTTAAAAAAACCTCTCAGTTCTTTGTGGGTCACTCCTGTCATCTAGAGACAGCGATTTTATAGTTTGGATTGTTTCTTCTAGACTCTGAGCCTTATGGAAGGAAATAGATAAACTCAGGTTGCTTTGTCTAAGATAATCAGATTAGAAATCACTAACACATTCTGTGGAAAAGAGTTTTAATTCACAGACTCCCATGTGTTCTCGTTGTTCAGAGGTACACATCACAACTTTAAGTTGAATTTTCCTTGTTTTTATTATGGTTAAGAGTGCTCACAACTCATCCAACTGTGCTACAGAGAATCGAGAAGTCTGGGAGGACTTCGTTTTCCTGGAGTTCGTGACAACCCCATGTTCTCCTCAGCTTTGATCGTCAGCTTGACACAGCCTGGGGTCACCTGCCTGTATCCGATTGGCCTTACGTCATTTTATCTTTCTATGATTTCATTAATGTTTTTATTTTTCTTCAATATATTTGAGGAATCCCATTGATTACTAATTGACATTGGAAGGGTGATACCATTCTCTAGGTGGGTGATCCTGACCTGTATAAGAAAAAATGCTAAGCATGGGTCGGTCAGAAAGTTGGCAAGCTTGTTCCCCTATGGTTTCTTCAAGTTCCTGCTTGAATTTTCACCAAAGCCCTCTCAGTGGAGGACTGTTCCTCAGAGATGTGAGCCTAAACCCTGCCCTCCGCTAAGGTATCTTCACAGCAACAGAACAGGAACTAGGATGCCTGCGTTTGCAACTGCCTTGTCTACTTAAAGTATCCAGAATTTACCCACTGTGAGGTCTCTAGCAGTGGTGGCGCATGCCTTTAATCCCAGCACTCGGGAAGTAGAGACAGGCGGATCTCTGTGAGTTCGAATCCAGCCTGGTCTACAAGAGCTAGTTCCAGGACAGGCCACAAAACTACAGAGAAACCTTGTCTCAAAAAACAAAATATAAAATAAAATAAAATAAAATGCTTCTCAGAGCAATGTTCCATACAGAAGCTTCAGATCATGAGTTCTCCACTCTGACAGTAGTGAGCCAAGGTCCTGCTCACTTTGTACTGATGACACAAAAAATCAAGGCCCCATCGCCTCCTCTTTCCCACATTTCTAATGTTGAATTTAAAAAAAGAAAAAATCTTCACCTTACCAGGTGACTTCCTCCCATTGGTTTCTGTGAGAGCTGAATGAGGGAAATTGCTCAAGACCAGTGTCTGATGGCGCTGCCATTCTGTTTATACACTGACTCACAGTCTGGGTGGCACTGATTTAGGGACAAACGCCAGTCCTTTCTGTTGTGAGCTATGTTTCCTGATGTCTTCTAGTATCTAGTATTCTGTTTACCCACTGTGGCTTCCTGGCCTGTGTGTGTCTACTGTTTCTTTGGCCGGTTACATTTTTAAGAGCTTCCTTCTGGCTCTGATGTTCTTTGGTGTGCACTTTGATAGATTGGTGATGATCATTTTTTTAATCTATTGTACTCAGCTCTAGAAAGATCTTTGCTAATGGAAAACCTTGACTTTCGTTATGAGAAAGCTAATTGGATTTTGTCCCTCCATCATTTTATCTCTCTATGATTTTCATTAGTTTTTTATTTATTTTCTATTATGTGTACTACTCCTGTGTCTGTGCATGGATCTGTGTATGTGTGTGCAAGGTTCCTGCAGAGGTCAGAACAAGGCATCAATTCCCCTGGAGCTGGTCATTGTAACTTATCAGATGTGGGTGCTGAGAACCAAACTCGGGTGCTCTAGAAGAGTATTATATACTCTTAACCGTTACGCCGTCTCTCCAGTTCCTCATGAGCTGTTTTTTTTTTATACATTTTAGTTTTAAACACTAATTTTAAAAAGATGTTAATTTACTTTTTTTTACCTTTTTAAAACAGTTTATTGTTTCGAAATTTACCTTAATATTTTCTATATTTTATTTCTTCCTTCTTTAATTTCTTTCTTTTTTTTCTTTATTTTTTTATATTTAAAAATTTCCATCTCCTTCCCTCCTCCTCCCCCCTCCCTCCCCTCCTCCTCCCCCTTCTCTCCCCTCCTAGTCCCCCTTCCCTCCCCTCCCCTCCACCCATACCTCCCCTCCCTCCCTCTCAAGGCCAAGGAGCCATCAGGGTTCCCTACTCTATGCTAAGACCAAGGTCCTCCCAACTCCCCCCAGGTCCAGGAAGGTGATCAACCAAGCTGAGAAGGCTCCCACAGAGCCCGTCCATGCAGAAGAATCAAAGCCCAGCGTCATTGTCCTTGACTTCTCAGTCAGCTCCCACCATCGGCCACATTCAGAGAGTCCGGATTGGTCGCATGTTCCATCAGTCCCATTCCAACTGGAGTTGGTGATCTCCTGTTAGTTCTGTCCCACCGTCTCCATGAGTGAACGCACCCCTCACGTTCCTGACTTTCTCCCTCATGTTCTCGCTCCTTCTGCTCCTCATCAGGACCTTGGGAGCTCAGTCCAGTGCTCCAATGTGGGGCTCAGTCGTTTTCCCCATCTATCGCCAGATGGAGGTTCCCTCACGGTCCTGACTTCTTTAATTTCTTAAGAGGAAAACAAGCTGTAGAATGGTTCTACTCACATCCAGGATGAATCCTCCCTCCTCAGATGAGCCTCTCGGAGCCCTAAGACGCACACAGAGCTATGCTTCCTTGGTGACTATTGATCCAGCCACTCTGACCACTGAGGTCAACCCTCACACTAGCCAAGTCTGAGTTTCATAGAAGACAATTAGGTCAAACTCTGGGTCCTTCCAATGAGAGACTGCCTGCTGTGCCTGCTGTGCCTGCTGTGCCTGCTGTGCCTGCTGTACTGCACTAGGGTGGCTCAGAGTCTGGGAGAATAACAGACTGCATTTGGCTATGAGACTCTCTGGAGCTGGCACCTAAATGGGCATAGAGCCTGACACCAGCAGTGTCCTCCTCTCATGACCCCTCCCAGGCGTCTTTGATGAGTAGCTTTGCTCCATCACATAATTCCACTCATGATAGTCCACCTCAGCACTAGCCCAGGAACAGCACAACTACATGAGCATGGAATAAGGCCTTGAAGTATAAACCAAAATAAACATTTCGTTCTTTACAGTGTCTATCTCAGACATTTGTCCACAGCAACAGAAACCTGGATGGCAGATAAGTTGTACACAGAGGAGATTCCAGCTTCTCTCTACCACGGAGGAATCTCACCATGAATGCTGGAATTTGGTTTTCCCTCACCACCTCTCAGTAGGTATAGTGTTACTTTGTTGAACTGTGTGTGTGTGTATGTGTCTGTGTGTGTGTGTGTGTGTGTGTGTGTGTGTGTTCTGTCTCCCCAAACTCTTATAAGTGGTAGGAATTTCAGATCAATAGCCTTTAATGAGTCTACTTAATGATGAGTCTACTTAATGAATAGGAGCTGAATTTGTCACCCTAGGAGATCACCTGATGTCCCTGTGGTGTGGGAGAATGAGAAGAGGAAAACTCAACTATGGGACATTTTCTTGATTGATGATTGAAGTGGGAGGGCCAGGTTCATGGTGGGTGGTGCCACCCTTTAAGGAAGCAGTCTCAGGAAGCCCTGAGCAGGACTTCTACATACTGCTGCCTCTCCTCTTCCTGCCTCCAGGGACCTGCCTTGAGTTTCGGCCATGATTTTCTTTGGCAACAGACAACAGTATAAGTACTTGGGAGTAGAAGACAAAATAAACCCTTTTCTCCCCAAGTTGCTTTTGGTCATGGTGTTTTATCACAGGAATAGCAAAGTAACAAAGACAGAAGCATTTAACCTAACTCCTTTTTCAAAAAGACCTTCATGGAGCGGGCTTGGGAGAGCAAATTCCACAGGAGCAGGAATGAGCCAGAAATGGAGGAAAACACAAACAAAAAATTGGAAGACAATCTCTTAAATTTTCTTTAAGACAATATCTTAAGGAAAACCAAGAAAAAGCAATGAAACATACGAAAGAAACTATTCAAGACTTGGAAACTGAAATAGAGACAATAAAGAAAACAGAAGCCGAGGGAATTATAGAAACAGAAATCATGAGAAAATTATCAGGAACCACAAATGTAAGCATAAACAGCAGAATAAAAGAAATGGAATTTAGATAACATCTCCAGCTCAGCCCAAGCAGGGCGCTGGGACTGCGTAGGGAGTGCAACCGGCGGGCGGGAGCTTCTTTGTTTCATTAGCCTGCCTGCGGCAAGGTAGACCCTCTCCAGAACTCCCTGGCCAGCAAAGACACTGGACATTAAGACCAGAAGACACATCTGGGAGGCCCAGAAGACACATCTAGCAAGACCAGAAGACACATCTGGGAGCAAAGACACCAATACCAGCACGAGAAGACTCATCTAGGAGCAAAGACACCAGATACTAGCACCAGAAGACTCATCTGGGAGCAAAGACACCAGATCTTAAAACCAGAAGACACATCTGAGAGGCGTCCCTCAGCTACAAGGAATCCCTGATTCAGTGCTGTGGAGTCCCATCTGGACGGTCTTCCCTAGTGTATTCAAGTGTCCTGACACTGTACCAAGGCCACCTAACCAGAGGTGGGGAGAGGCTGCCCTCCAGGCAGGACTGAGGAGCCCAGCAAGGGAGTGCGGGCTCCTTCAGATTGTGCTGCAAGGAATAGCTCATGCCCTGGCACTGAGGAGATCCACCCAGATTCAGTCAGAGCAAGGACTGGAACAAGTCACCAAGTCTCTCCTAACTCCATTTGAAGGAAGAGATGGGCAGGCGCCAATGCAAGAACTCCTCCAACAACCCGAAAGGCAACATGTCATCACCAGAATCCAGTCATCCTGAAACAACAAGAATTGAACACCCTACTCCAGAAGAAATAGAAGAAATTGACCTTAAACAGTACTTCATGAAAATAATAGAGGACCTTAAACAGGAGGTAAAAAACTGCCATAAAGAAATGGAGATGAGCCGGGCGGTGGTGGCGCACGCCTTTAATCCCAGCACTCGGGAGGCAGAGGCAGTCGGATCTCTGTGAGTTCGAGACCAGCCTGGTCTACAAGAGCTAGCTCCAGGACAGGCTCTAAAGCTGCAGAGAAACCCTGTCTCGAAATCTATCACCATGCACAAAACTCAAGTCCAAATGGATTAAAGACCTCAATATTAATTTGAACACATTGAGCTTGATAGAGGAGAAAGTGGGAAGTACTCTACAACAAATGGGCACAGGGAACCGTTTCCTACGCATAACCCCAGCTGCACAGACTTTAAGGGCAACATTGAATAAATGGGACCTCCTGAAGTTGAGCAGCTTCTGTAAAGCAAAGGACATTGTCACTAAGACACAAAGGCAGCCTACTGACTGGGAAAAGATCTTCACCAACCCTGCAACTGACAAAGGTCTGATCTCTAAAATATATAAGGAACTCAAGAGACTAGACGGTAAAATGCCAATTAACCCAATTAAAAAATGGGGCGCTGAACTGAACAGAGAATTCTCAACAGAAGAAGTTCAAATGTCCAAAAGACACTTAAGGTCATGCTCAACCTCCCTAGCTATCAGGGAAATGCAAATCAAAACAACTTTGAGATATCATCTTACACCTGTCAGATTGGCTAAAATCCAAAACACCAATAATAACCTTTGCTGGAGAGGTTGTGGGGTGAGGGGTACACTCATCCATTGCTGGTGGGAATGCAAACTTGTGCAACCACTTTGGAAAGCAGTGTGGCGGTTTCTCAGGAAATTCGGGATCAACCTACCCCAGGACCCAGCAATTCCACTATTGGGAATCTACCCAAGAGATGCCCAATCATACAACAAAAGCATATGCTCATCTATGTTCATAGCAGCATTATTTGTAATAGCCAGATCCTGGAAACAACCTAGATGCCCTTCAGTGGAAGAATGGATGAAGAAACTGTGGAATATATACATGCTAGAACACTACTCAGCGGTAAAAAACAATGACATCTTGAATTTTGCAGGCAAATGGATGGAAATAGAAAACACTATTCTGAGTGAGGTAACCCAGACCCAAAAAGATGAACATGGGATATACTCACTCATAATCGGTTTCTAGCCATAATTAAAGAACATCGAGCCTATAAATTTGGGATCCCTGAGAAGATAATAAGAAGGTGAACCCAAAGAAAAACATATAGTAATCCTCCTGGATATTGGAAGTAGACACGATCGCCGGGCAAAAATTGGGATCTTGAGGGTGGGGCAAGACAGGGCCAAGGGAAGATGGGGAGAGGAAAGCGTGAAGGGGAGAATGGGGGGAGCTCGGAGGAATGGGATGCTTGGGATACAGGAAGAGTAGATATGGGAGCAGGGAAGCATATATCTTAATTCAGGGAGCCATCTGAGGGTTGTCAAGAGACTTGACTCTAGAGGGGTTCCCGGGTTTCCAGGGAAATGCCCCCAGCTAGTTCCTTGGGCAGCTGAGGAGAGGAAGCCTGAAAAGGCCAGTTCCTATAGCCATACTGATGAATATCTTGCATATCACCATAGAACCTCCACCTGGCGATAAATGAAGAAAATGACTGAGCCCCACATTGGAGCACCGGACTGAGCTCCCAAGGTCCTAATGAGGAGCAGAAGGAGCGAGAACATGAGAAAGAAAGTCAGGACCGTGAGGGGTGTGTTCACCCATGGAGACGGTGGGACAGAACTAACAGGAGATCACCAACTCCAGTTGGAATGGGACTGATGGAACATGTGACCAATCCGGACTCTCTGAATGTGGCCGATGGTGGGGGCTGACTGAGAAGTCAAGGACAATGACGCTGGGCTTTGATTCTTCTGCATGGACGGGCTCTGTGGGAGCCTTCTCAGCTTGGTTGATCACCTTCCTGGACCTGGGGGGAGTTGGGAGGACCTTGGTCTTAACATAGAGTAGGGAACCCTGATGGCTCCTTGGCCTGGAGAGGGAGGGAGCGGGGTATGGGTGGAGGGGAGGGGAGGGGAGGGAAGGGGGAGAAGGAGGGGAGGAGATGGAAATATTTAAATATAAAAAAATAAACCATGAAAAAAAAAGAAATGGAATTTAACAAAACATTTGAAAACTTTAGAACAAAAAGAAGCAAACTCACCTACGAGAACTAGATGGCAGGAAATAATCAAATTGAGAGCTGAAATCAACAAAAAGAAACAAAGAAAACAATACAAAGAATCAATGAGACAAAGAGTTAGTTCTTCAAGAAAATCAACAAAATAGACAAACCTTTATCCAAACTATCCAAAATGCAGAAAGACAATATCTGATGGAGGACTCTCATTGGTTAATAAAGAAAGTGCCTTGGCTTTTTGATAGGGCAGGATTTAGATAGGTGGAGTAGACAGAACAGGATGTTGGGAGTGAGGCAGATGCCTCGGGCAGACCGCCATGCCTCTCTTCTCTGAGACAGTCGCCATGAAGCCAGCCACCAGGTCAGACATGCTCAATCTTTCCTGGTAAGACACCACCATGTGGTGCTACACAGATTATTAAAAATGGGTTAATCAAGATGTGAGAATTAGACAATAAGAGGCTGAAACTAATGGCCAGGCAGTGTTTAAATGAATACAATTTGTGTGTTGTTATTTTGGGGCATCAGCTAGCCGGTGGCTGGGAGCCACCCGCAGCTCTCACAACACTTCATGATAAGGTCTTGGAGAGCAGGGATACAAGGAACATACCTAAACATAATAAAGGCAATATACAGAAGCCAACAGCCAACAGCAAACTAAATGGAGATAAACTCACAGCAATCCCACTGAAATCAGTAACGAGACAAGGTTGTCCTCTCTCCTCATATCTCTTCAATATAGTTCTTGAGGTCCTAGCTAGAGCAATAAGACACAAAAAGGAGATCAAGGATACAAATCAGAAAAGAAGAAGTCAAACCCTCATTATTTTCTGATGATATGATAGTTTACATAAGCAACCTCAAAAATTCTACCAAGGAACTTCTATGACTCACAAACATTTTCAATAATGTAGCAGGATACAAGATTAACTCAAAAAAATCAGTAGTCCTTTTTTACACAGATGATAAATTGGCCTAGAAAGAAATTGGAGAAACATCACCACTCACAATAGCCACAAATAGCATAAAATATCTCGGAGTAATTCTAACCAAACAAGTGGAAGACTTGTATGATAAGAACTTTAAATCTTTGAAGAAAGAAATTAAAGAAGACACCAGAAAGTGGAAAGATCTCCCATGCTCTTGGGTAGGTAGAATTAACATAGCAAAAATGGCAATTTTACCAAAACCTATCTACATATTAAATGCATTGCCCATCAAAATCTCAGCAAAGTTTTTCACAGACCTCAAAATAATGGTACTCAACTTCATATAGAAAAGCAAAATACCCAGGCTAGCCAAAATAATCCTGTATAATAAAAGAACTTCTGGAGGCATCACAATCCCTGACTTCAAACTCTACTACAGAGCTACAGCACTGAAAACAGCCTGGTGTTGGCATAAAAACAGACAGGAGAACCAATGGAACTGAATCGAAGACCAGAATTTTAATCCACACACCTTCATACACCTGATTTTGACAAAGAAGCAAAAAAAAAAAAAATCAAAAGGAAAAAAGAAAGCATATTTAACAAATGGTGTTGGCATAACTGGAGATCAGCATGTAGAAGAATGAAAATAGATCCGTATCTATCACCATACACAAAACTCAAGTCCAAATGGATCAAAGACCTCAACATAAAACCAGCCACACTGAACCTCATAGAAAAGAAAGTGGGAAGTACACTTGAACGCATTGGCACATGAGACCACCTTCTAAATATAACCCCAGTAGCACAGACACTGAGAGAAACAATTAATAAATGGTGAAATGGATTAATTAAAATATGTTGAAGATCTCCAGTGGCAGTAGGCAGTGGGCCATGTGGTGGCAGGCAGTGGCAGGCAGTGGGCAGGGGTTCCCGAGAGTAGCCAGTCCCAGACAGGGTTGGCTGCAGGTTCCCAAGTGGTGCTGCTCCCAAGGCAGGGAGACACGTGGCAGCCAGCAAGAGACAGAGACATGGATAGGCATGCCATGCAGAGCGAGGTTGAATATTTAAGTGGGTTATTGAATGAAGAGGTAGAAGGAGAAGAGTAGAGAGAGGCAGAGAGAGAGAGAGAGAGAGAGAGAGAGAGAGAGAGAGAGAGAGAGAGAGAGAGAGAGAGAGAGAGAGAGAGAGAGAGAAGGGTTATTTCCTGGGACTGAAACTTGCCCTGTAGAGGTGAATAGCTTACTTAACTTGTGAACTAAGATGACTTGACTATAACTAAAAACAGGTCTTTGCTCCTGGCATCTGTCTGCCTCAGTGGATGGGGGAGGGAGTGGCGTGGCTTAGGACAGAACTGATCATTACAAATGGGACCTCCTGAAACTGGAAAGCTTCTCTAAAGCAAAGGATGTGGTCAACAAGACAAAACAACAGCCTACAGACTGGGAAAAGATCTTCACCAACCCCACATCAGACAGAGGTATGATCTCCAAAATATACAAAGAACTCATGAAATTGGTCATCAAAAGAACAAATAATCCAATTTTTAAAAAAAGTGGAGTACAGACCTAAACAGAAAACTCTCAACAGAGGAATCTAAAATGGCTGAAAGACACTTAAGGAAATGCTCAACATCCTTAGTCATCAGAGAAATGCAAATCAAAACAACTCTGAGAGTTCATCTTACACCTGTAAGAATGGCCAAGGTCAAAAACACTGATGACAACTTATGCTGGAGAGCATGTGGGGTAAAGGGAACACTCCTGCATTGCTGGTGGGAGTGCAAACTGGTAAAGCCCCTTTGGATATCAGTGTGGCGATTTCTCAGAAAATTAGGAAACAACCTTCCTCAAGACCCAGCAATACCACTTTTGGGTATATATCCAAAGGATGCTCAATCATGCTACAAGGACATGTGCTCAACTATGTTTATAGCTGTTGGGACTAATGAGTCCTGGCCTTCAGCTGGATGTTGGGACTAATGAGTCCTGGCCTTCAGCTGCTCTTCCCTGCTAGAACCTTCTAATTGAAGTTACTAGAAGCTGTGCCTAGCTTAAAGGATCAGGGGATGGGATTTTCACCTGCTGGCCATTGACTGCAGTGTATTTAAGCCTCCATGGTGCTATTAAAGAGGGGCTTTTGGTGCCAGTGTTTAAAGGTCTGTGTGTCGGTCTGTCTCTGTGTGTGTTTTCTCAACCTCCAGCCCCTTGCCCGAAGCTCGCAAACCGGGGTCTAGCGCACAGAGCACAGACCGGGGCCGTGGTGTGCAGCATATAGCAGCACTGTTTGTCATAGCCAGAACCTGGAAACAACCTAAATGCCCCTCGACCAAAGAATGGATAAGGAAAATGTGGTACATTTACACAATGGAGTACTACACAGCAGAAAAAAATAATCACATCTTGAAATTTGCAGGCAAATGAATGGAGCTAGAAAACATCATATTGAGTGAGGTAACCCAGACCCAGAAAGACAATTATCACATGTACTTACTCATAAGTGGTTTTTAAACATAAAGCAAAGAAAACCAGCCTACTAATCACAATCCCAGAAAACCTAGACAACAATGAGGACCCTAAGAGAGACATACATGGATCTAACTACATAGGAAGTAGAAAAAGACAAGATTATCTGAGTATAATATATATATATGTATATATATAGTATATATATGTATATATATCTGTGATATATGTGTGATATATATGTGATATATGTGTGTGTGTGTGTGTGTGTATATATATATATATATATATATATATATCATAGTCATATGGAGGTCAGAGAACATCTTACAGGAGTCTATTCTCTCTTCCACCTTGTTTTGAGGCAAGGGTCTCTGTTGCTTTCTCTGATGAACAGTGTCTGCCAGGCTCTGGCTGATCCTTCCATCTGTGCCTCTCATCTCACCAGAGGAGTGCTAGGATTACAGATGTCTGCCTCCACATCCTATTTTTAAAGTGACTTCTAGAAAGGGAACTCAAGCTTGAGGCATCTCCTGGCCCTATGGCTAAATTCTTTATAGACACCTGCAGTATCTACTCTGGAATGCACATCTCTGGCCCGTGGATCTGTGCATCAGGCTGTGAGGGCAAAGGGAGGAAAAGGCTGTGGACTTCCCAGGTCTTGACTGAACAATGAAGGAGTTCTGACACCCATCAAGAGAAAACACAGAATGAGGGCCACAAAGGGCCTCTATGGAGACAGCTCTACTGTGTCCTTCATCCCCTCTACATGAATGTGTCCACTTTTGTATATATTTGCACTTATATCAAGGTATCTTTTACAATAATTTTCCAGGGTTGTGGTTTGAATAAGAATAGCCTATAGATTCATATATTTGAATTATTAGTCACCAATGAGTGGAACTATTTGAAAGATTAGGAAGATTGGGGTGTGTGGCCTTGTTGGAGAAAGTGTGTCACTCAGGGAAGGTTTTGAGGTTTCAGAAGCCCATGCCAAGCCCAGATCTCTCTGTCTGCAGATCAGGATGTAGCTCTCAGCTACTGCCCCAGCATCTGGGCCACCATGTTCCCACCATGGTGATAATGGACTCACCTCTGAAACTGTTAGCAAGCCTCCATTAACTCTTTTTTTCTAAGAGTTACCTTGGTCATGGGATCTCGTCATAGCAAGAGAACAGAGACTAAAACAGAAGGTGGTACTTGGAGCGGGATATTGTTGTGATAGGCCTGACCATGCTACTTGTAGGTAGAATGTGGGCTTTGGAACTTTGGATAAAGGAAGCAATTTAATGCTTTAAGCAGAGCTTAATGGGCCATCTTAATGGGAGCATGGAAGACAGAGGTAAAGGTAATTTGAGCAGTGAGGGCCTTGCTCAAGGAGTTCAGACAGGGAAGGATGTTTGCAAGTGGCCTAGAGGCCATTCTTGTGATAACTTGGCAAAAAAATGCTGCTTTTTGCCCTTGTCCTAAAAGTCTGCCTGAGGCTAAACTGAAGGCTTTTGGATGAATGGAATTGGCAACGGAGATTTCAAGACATCCTGGTATTGACTGTGTCACGTGGTTATTAGTGGCCACTCTTAGACAGATCTACAATGAAAAGGATCAAGCTGAGCAAGGAAAAATGCAAAATGTACAGTTTAAGGAGAAAAGGAACAGCAAGAAATGTAATATTGGAGCAAAGTTCAGTGCTCAAGGACATAAAAAGTTTAAAGAAATACCTGATGCTAAGTGGAATAAAGGGAGGTCAGGGCAAGATTTCATCATATACTCATCAGTTTCCAAAAGGAATTAAAAGAAATTTGAAGCAGTCAAGGAAGCTGCCCAAAGCATAACGTGGATGTAAACGCAATTCCAGGATGGGAGTAAAGCACCAGTCCTGACAAGCAGAGGAACTCGGTAGCTTCAGCCACTTGGTTCTGGTCTTAGGGTCAATGATGCCAAAAAAAAAAGGGATTGTGAAGTCTCTCTCCATGGCTAGGGAAAGTGACTGAGGCCAGGTGTGTGTCCTGTGTAACCCTGCTTGGAGGCCAAGGGAGGCCACTGTGATAAGCTGTGAAGTTGAAGCCTGGATTGCCTTGGAGACCCCCAGAATGTCGAGAAAACCCTAGCCGTGGGATACCTGCTGAGGAGAACTGCTATAGGGAGTGGGACCAGCCCAAGAGAAGGAAGTGTTTTGCAACCGATAAAACTGAAAGAAGCTGGAGATCCTAAGCGTGCTTTGACATCAGACATGTAGCTACAAGCCTATGGGAGCCAAGGGGTGGAATGTGGTGGTTTGAATAAAAATGACCTCCATAAGCCCACAGGGACCTACACTATTAGGAGGTGTGCTTTTTGGAGTAGGTGTGGCTTTGTTGGAGAGGTATGTCACTAGGGGTTGGGCTTTGAGGTCTCGGGTGCTCAAGTCAGCCCAGTGGCTCAGTCTATTTCTGCTTCCTGCCCATCCAGATGCAGAACTCTCAGCTCCCTCTCTAGCACCATGGCTGCCTGCATGCTGCCTTGCTTCCCACCGTGACAACAATGGACTAAACCTCTGAACTGTAACTAACCCACAATTAAATTTCTTCCTTTATAAGAGTTGCGTGGTCATGGTGTCTCTTCACAGCAATAGAAATCCTATCCTAACTAATACAGTTCATTTTGATTTGTTTATTTTTGTTCTATCAAATTTTATTTTGTTATTATTCCTTAGATGCATGTTTGCTTTCTAATGAAAAACAGAAAGGGTGTGGATTCAGATTGGAGGGGAAGTGGGGAGAAACTGGCAAGAGAGAACTATAATCAGAATATATGAAAATATCTATTATCATGTTAGTTAGATTTCCTAGATATATAGAGATACATTTCAGTTAGATAGACATTCTTCATATCTTTCAAAGACTACAGAATATGGCATTTAATGTTTTAACAAATTAGGGCTTTTCATGACAATGAGACACGTCTGCTCCTGGCAGCACCAATCTACTTCAAGAGGAAGATGGGCATCGAAGAGGCTCCTTATGGAGTTTGTTAGCCATTTGGGCAAGAAACTGCTCTTGCCCAGACTGTTGCATAAACTGGACACATAGAACCCACAGAGAGAGGAGGACTGCTGAACTTGCTTAAAGGTGAGATGGTCTTTCGAGGTTCGTGATTCATGAAAGAGTCTGTGAGACATTCTGCAGGACACAGCAGATACTGACTGAACTGTCTTTGAAATCTCCTGCTTCATGGAAAAGTCTGCTGGATACTATGGGCCTGAAGGCTGAAGATGGATGCCCCAACAGTACAAAAGAACTTTGACTGACTGTCCAGGCAAGAGATGTCTCTGTCATTTCTAGAGTTTTTGAAGTTGCTTATTTCTCATTTAACTTAGGTAATATTATATCCTTCTGGAGTCTTTGATGAAGTTGAAGAATAGATAGATAGTTATAGTTTTCCATTTTTATGATAAAAGATAAAATAGATATAAATATTGTAACAGTAATTCTTGCTTTATAACTGTTTTGCTATATGTAATATTACTATGTTAAAGTTAAAGCCTTTCTTTTTTGTTTAAGCAGAAAAGGGGAAATGATGTAGGAGGGCCTTCTATCTATCTGTTGCTTTCATTGGTTAATTAATAAAGAAAACTGCTTGGCCTGATAGGTCAGAACATAGGTAGGCGGGGAAGAGAGAACAGAATTGTGGGAGGAAGAAAGCAGAGTCAGGCAGACAATGAAGCTCTGGCCCGAGATGGACGTGGGTTAGAATCTTCCTGGTAAGCCAGGACTCCGTGGTGATACACAGATTACTAGATATGGGTTAAAGCAAGATGTGAGAGTTAGCCAATAAGAGGCTAGAACTAATGGGCCAGGCAGTGTTTAAGTGAATGCAGTTTCTGTGTTATTATTTCCGGGGCTAAGCTAGCCATGTGGAAGCCGGGTGGGATGAAAAGCAGACCTTCTCGCCTCATCACTACAGAGAGTTGTAGGTAAAATTAGCACTTTCCCACCAAAGTTGATTTTGATTTCATAGTATTTTATCACAGCAATATAAACCCTAACACACACACTGCACAGTAACACACACACACACACACACACACACACACTGCACAGTAGGAGAGTAGATGATAAATGTAATTTAAAATAAAAAGGTGAAGAGCAATAGAGGAAAGCACTTGATGTCAGTCTTGTCTGCAGGCACACACATGTAGCACACACACCACACACACACACATGCATACACATACGAAAAAGAATAATCTATATGAGTTTCCCAGTCCGAGTCCTGCCATCTCCTCACACTCAGCATGGGCTACACTAACTACCCTGTCCCCTCCTGCCCATGGTCTTCCCCCATCTGGAGTCTAAGCCTAGGAACAAACCATTAATTTTTGTCTAGGCCAGAGCCTGAGCAGCTCCTCAGACATCCTTTTCTTCAACCCTGTGCATCTAACTCTTAACAAATCTGACCAGTTCTGCTTCACCTGTCTCCCTGATTTTCTCTTTTCTCCCTGCTCTACTCATGTGAAGCCAGCACCATTTCCCATGTGGCAGTTTGGCCTGTATCAACTTGGTGTGACTAGAACTACCTTCCCAGTATGTCTCCCCATGTAGATTCAGGTAAGAGCTAAGCCAAAGAAGCCTCCTATTACTCTCTGAAAGTGTTCATTGCGGGGTTCACAGACACAGCAATCTCACACTTGTACTGCTTCTTCCCAGTGGCCAGCCCTGTCCATTAGCAGTTGTCCCAAGGCCACCACAAAACACATAGCTGAGTATCTACAGGGTGGTGGAAAGGCAAAAACAACATTCTGCAGAGTCTTTTGCCAGCCCCCTTCACATTCCTGTGGGGTCCCCTTTTTCCTCTCTGTCCATTAGCCACCAGTCCACGAGGACAAAGGAGCAGAGCAAAGGCAGAGAGCTTCAAATGGCCAGTGGACACGGCAGAAATAGCTTTCTGGGATATGACTCCAGTGAGCCAGCTCAACTTTATTCCAGACTGAGGGGAGATATAAAGGACGGGACAAAGGCTGGGGCATCACCTAATTTGCATTAGGTGGCATGCTCCTGTCGCATAGCTGGGTTAGTGGCAACGTGACCCTATGAAAATAGCTAGAGCACGTTACTTAATTACCACGTGGGCAGCAGGGAAGGGAACTGTGTCCAGGTCAGACATCCAGGTCTAGAGTCTTCCTCAGATAAGGCTAGGTAGAGAGCAGGAAGCCCACTCTGGGAGGCAGTCCTCCATATTGTGCCAAGCCTGGGGAGAGCTGCTAAGCTGTGGCAGACTGCAACCTCTAACCAGCAGAGCCTCCCAACCCATTCCCACGCAAGCAGCTAGATGTCTGTGGTCCTGGGTTCTCCCTTTATTGCAATTAACTGGCCCCAGTATCTGGACTACAGAAAGGCTGGCGAGTGACTGTTCTTTGATCTTTCAGCTCCCCCTTCTGGACTGTTCACTCAAACTCGCTCCATAACCATGCAAGATCTCATTCCTGTGGCAGTTCCTTCATTCAGTAACACTTAATGATCCACTCCACTGACTGTCACATCTCACCAGCTAGACTTCCTGTTGACATTTTCACATGAGCAGAAATCATCCCGGTCTGCATGTCACCCATACTCAGCTACATAAATCATGTTTAAAATCACGTGTATAACCTCACATCGAAATCAAGAAATAGCACATGAGTCAAAGAAGTAATGAATATGAACTGGAAGAGATGGGGTGGCAAGTGGCCCCTCTATCCTCCCCTCCCTCTACCCTCACATGTGCACGTGTGGAGGGGGGGTTCAGCCTTCAAATCACTTTAGTATTTTATATAAATATTAAAACAAATATTTACATAAATATTAAAATAAAATAAAGCCACAAATATGAGGAGATAAACCAAATTACAAAAGAAAACAAATGAAAACCATTAGACAGAATAGCAAACACCTTTAATTCCAGCGCACAGAAGACAGAGGCAGGAGGATCTCTGAGTTTGAGGCCAGCCTGGTCTACATAGTGAAATCCAGGACAGTCAGAACAGCATAGTGAGATCCTATCTCCACCCTCCAAAGAAAAATAATTAAATAATACATTAAACCTGGTAGTAAAATCACATTAATAACATGATCCACTGGTAATATTATCTAAGGAAAAAGAGATGTTGGGTTGCAATGATATATTAAACTTTATTCAAGAAGTTGTTTGAGGGTAACTTTCCTTTTTTTGTTTGTTTTGGTTTTTTTTTTTTTTTTTCAGACAGGTCTCGTGTCGCCTAGGTTGGCCTCAAAGTCACTTATGTAGCCGAGAATCACCCCAGAACTCCTTTCCCTCCTGTCTCAGCTTTCTGAGGGTAGAAATGGCCTTTGTTTGGGTAACACTATATTTTGGCATTCAGGGGAACAAGGGTTCTATTTGAGGAACACTGGGCATATAACTAACAGAGGGAGACAGGAAAGCATGGTGGTGGTAGAAAGAAAACGCACACCACAAGCTTCCTAATTCTTCCCATGTCTAGGCCATTCAAAATGCCTTTGGAAGAAATTGAGAGCACTTGATAAATGGTGCACTCCAGGGATGCGCTGGACCTGGGAACTTTATGGCGTGTGGAGCATTTTGTGCTAGAACTTAAGAGTGCTCAGAAGCTTATGGACACACACATGTCAAGGCAGCATGTGAAAACCTTACCACTAGCTAAGTTTGGGGTAACTTGAGTAAAACATTAAAATATGTTATAGCTCATTAAAGAATCTGTAAAGTCCTATTAATAAGCTCCTTTTAATTTGCAGTGAACAAAGGAAACTCTTCTTTATTGAAAAGCTAATGAATGTAGATGATGTGATAAATTTCAAACTCACTTGCTGTGGGAACTCCTTCAGCCAATAGCCTTTAAGATACCAGCCCACCTTGGGTGTGGTCTCATGTCCTATAAATGCAGACAAAATGTGTGTGTGGGTCTCTTGATTGCTGGATTCAATTTCAGTTCCCAGCACATGCAGAGGACTACAGATCGCCACTCTTTCTGTGAGTTTATCCCCAGATAAATAAACCTTTGCTCTACTCTATTCCGAGATATTGTGGAACTCTTTTGTATGCCAACAAATTGGTGCCTACCGTCTGGGGCATAGATCCACATAAGACCTAAAAAAGCTTTAAAAAGGAAAAAAGAAGACTTCTAGAACCACAGAAATCAGAGCCGAGCACAGTTTCTTAGTAGCCACATGTTTTTCAGATAAGCTGTGTTTGCTGGCTGTAAGCAGTGGTGCAGCTTCTTTAAAGCTGGCTTCCTGGTTCAGGCTGACATCACAGAACGGCTCTTTCAGGAGGTCCCGTTATGGAGCATTTAAATGGGGTTTCTGAGCAAAGTGTTACACAGTGCTTACTGGTGACAGAGACCCACTGCATCCCTGGAGCTGGGGTGGTTAGCATGACTTGCAGAGCTGGTGGTGAACATACCTCCACCATGTTGGACTGGGTGGAGCCAAAAGGCAAAAGCAGCCTTAGTCCTGCCTAGCCACACAGCTTAGCATTTTAAGAGGTACTCCTGGTCAGAAAATGATTACAGATAATAATAAAGACAGATTCAGACATAAAAGACCATTAAATGAGTCACAGTGTGTTTTAAAAATGTACATAGGCTTGTGAGAGAGAAGAAAAGGAGTATAAACAGTTATAAAAAGAAATAGTTTTAAAAAATAAAAACAAAGTCTTTAACGAGACAGTAAAAGTAGTATAAAAGATTACAGATAGTCATAGATTAAAGGAGTAAAAAAATAAGCCTCATAAAAATGGAATATACACAGAGAATCTAGATGATGTATATTATTGTGTTTTCTTTAAATTTTTTGACTACAGAGAGATATTTGATTCTGAAGACTGTAAAGCTAAAACAACATATATTTTAAAGATGTCTTGACTTCAAAATTTGAGTCTACGGTTATGTTACTTTGGAAAATAGATTCTGCTTTTGTTTCCACACAAGTTGAGAACCTGTGGATTCTTTCCAGGCTAATGTGGTTTGATGGAACAAACCCCCCTCAAAAGGTCTCCATGAACCCCTAAAAATACTTCTCCCAACAAACAGCAGGAAGCAGCTTGGATAAAACTATGCCCAAATTCCCAAAATTATTGTTTATAAATGTTTGTTTGTAGTGATAAGGCGAGCAGGTCTGCTTTTCATTCCCCCCCCCCCCAGCTCCCACATCGCTAGCTTAGCCCTGGAAATAACAGCACACAAACTGTATTCATTTAGACACCGCCTGGCCCATTATATCTAGCCTCTTCTTGGCTGACTCTCATATCTTGATTAACCCATTTCTATTCATGTGTGTAGCACCATGAGGTGGTGGATTACTGGGAAGATTCTAACCTGCGTCCATCTCAGAGAGGAGAGCTATGGCGTCTGCCTCTCTCTGCTTTCTCTCTCCCACAATTCTGTTCTGTATTCCCTGCCTACCTATGTTCTGACCTATCAGGCCAAGCAGTTTTCTTTATTAATTAACCAATAAAACAACAGATAGATAGAAGACCCTCCTACATCATTTCCCCTTTTTCTGTTTAAACAAAAAGGAAGGCTTTAACTTTAACATAGTAAAATTACATATAACAAAAGAGTCATCAAGCAAGAATTACAGCTATACTATTTATATCTATTTTATCTTTTATCATAACTAAGGAAAACTATAACTATCTATCTCTTCTTCAACTCCATCAAAGAATCCAGAAGGATATAATATTACCTAAGTAAACAACTTTCAAAACTCTAGAAATAGCAGAGACATCTTGCTGCCTGTACAGTCACCCAAAGTTCTTTTGTACCATTCCGGCATCCATCTTCAGCCTACAGGCCCATAGTTTCCAGCAGACATTTCCATGAAGCAGGAAATTTCAAAGGCAGTTCAGTCACTTTTTGCTGTGTCCTGAGAATAAATAGACTCTTTCATAAATCAGAAACCCCAAAGGATCATCTCACCTTTAGGCAAGTTCAGCAGTCCTTTCTCTGCAGGTTCTTTGTCCAGTTTATGCAATAGTCCATGCAAGAGCAGTTTCTTGCCCAAATGGCTAACAAACTCTATAAGTAGCCTCTTCGATGCCCATCTTCCTCTTGAAGTAGCTGGTGCTGCCAGGAGCAGACATGTCTCATTGTCATGAAAAGCCCTAAGTTATTAAAACAGTTAAAATGTCATATTCTGTAGTCTTTGAAAGATATGAAGAATGCCTATCTGAAATATATCTATGCACATCTAAAAACTCTAACATGACTACAAGCTTGACTATTATTGATGATTATCCATTAACAACCTATATTTCCTAATTATACCTTACATTTTTAAATGAAGTACACAATCACAATACCTTAATCAAGATCAGAAATACATATACATATAACAAAATTGACCTCAAAATCCATACCAATGCAAATTATTGATACTTATATCATATCACCCTTTAAATGTAAAAGAACATTTATAAACAATATTTGGGAATATGGACGCAGTTTTTCTCTCCAAACTGCTTCGTGCTGAATGGGGGCGCTGTTATTTAGGTCTTTCATGGGATAACCTGTCTGCTAGGTTCATCTCAGTTGGCAGTTGAACAAAGTAATTTTTTGAGGGTGTTCACAGCAACCTTTCAGGAGGGTGTGGTCTGTCATACCATATTGGGACAGAAGCAATCATAGGGTCTCATCCTCTGTGAAAACAAAAGAACTTTTCCAAAGCATCATAACCTTAGATCCAAATTTTGAAGTCAAAGTATTTTCAAAATATCTATCTTAGATTAGTTCAGCAGCATTTATAAACAAACATATTTTAGCAGCTGTTGCTCCATCAGCATTCAAACAATTCAAAGAGAGCATAATAACATACAGTATCAAGATTCTCTGTGTATTTTTCATCTTTACGTGGCTTTATTTTAAACTCTATTTCTTTTATTTTTAATTTTTGGCTTTTTGAGACAGTGTTTCTGTGTATCTTTGTCACAGAGATCCACCTGTCTCTGCCTCCCCCATGCTGGGATCTGTCTGTTTCTGCCTCCCAGGCACTGAGATTAAAGGTGTGTGCTACCACACCTTGAAGACTCAAAGGTCAATCTACCTCTGCCCCTTGAAGTCACAGAGGTCAATCTACCTCTGCCCCTTGAAGTCACAGAGGTCAATCTATCTCTGCCTCCCAAGTGTTGGGATTAAAGATGTATACCACCACACCCAACTACTCTCTTTCTTTCTCTTTTTTTTACTTTAAGAACTTTAACCTTTAGCCTGCACATATTTTAACACACTGTAAACCATTTAGAGGTTTTCTTCATCTTTGACTCTCTTTTTACTGTATATCTCTCTTTTTCTGACCACATGAGTGTTTATGGAGAAAATTAAAGCCATGGCTTTGATGGCTAGGTCCAGCTCATTCCTTAGCTTTCCAGCCTCTTGGCAGAGGTACCAGCTGTAGCCATTTTTATTGCCACAACTCTATGGTGTTTCAAGGTCCCTGCCAGCAAGCAAGCTGCAGCATTCTGCTCACAGACCACACTCAGTCGGACTGCCTGCCTGAAAGAGTCAGAGTTTGCCCTGGCAGGACGTCCCAGAAAGCCAGCATTTTAAAATGGCACAGCTTTTTTCCTGCTGCGGCTGAAAACCGAAAAGCATGCGCTCAGCTTTTCATCAACATTGTTGGTGTTTTGTGGCAGGACCTCTTAAAAGAGCTGCAGGGTTTTGCAGCTAAAGCTGAGTCAGGAAACCTCTCTTAGATGAGAGTGTTTTCTTGCCTCTAGCAAGCAGAGCAGACCTGAGAAATTGCTGCTACCAAGAAAACATGCTTTACTCTATTTTTTTCCCTAGCTTTCTCAGCCTTTCTGTGGATTCAGTTATCCAGGTAGGAGCTGCACTCACCACTTTAACTCTGAGACTGAGCATGTGGCACATAAACTTTGTTTTTAAGTTACAGCCAAATCTACCATGCAGAGCACTGTGCAGCCTGGAAACATCTCTCTGTATGGCAGCAGGAATCCACCATGCTCTCCCGCCTGCCTAAGCCTGATCCCACAGTCTGCCCAGGCAGGGAGCGCAGGCATGGTCTCAGAGTACTTTCTTCCTGATCCCGAGCAGGATCACAAACATCCAGTCCCATAAAAGCCATTAAAATGCTTTAAAGCCAGAGTTTGCACTGGCGGCACAGCCCCAGGAAGCCACATTTTAAAATGATGCGGCTTTTTTTTCTGCTGCTATTGCTGAAACAGAAAATCTCTCTTTAGCATGTCCTGACGAACAACAAAAAGCTGTGTTAAACTCTCTCTCTCTCCCTTTTTTTAAAGCCCTCTCAGATTTTTAAGTGAATTTAGTCCATCACGTTGGGTGCTAATCTGTAGTGATGAGGTGAGCAGGTCTGCTTTTCATTCCCCCCCCCCCCAGCTCCCGCATGGCTAGCTTAGCCCTGGAAATAACAACACACAAACTGTATTCATTTAGACACTGCCTGGCCCATTATATCTAGCCCCTTCTTGGCTGACTCTCATATCTTGATTAACCCATTTCTATTAATGTGTGTAGCACCATGAGGTGGTAGCTTACTGGGAAGATTCCAACCTGCGTCCATCTCAGAGAGGAGAGCTATGGCGTCTGCCTCTCTCTGCTTTCTCTCTCCCACAATTCTGTTCTGTGTTCCCCGCCTACCTATGTTCTGACCTATCAGAACATATTTAATTAACCAATAAAACAACAGATAGATAGAAGACCCTCCTATATCATTTGTTTTCATTTTAAAAGGGTTGGTTATAAGTGATTAATGGTCACAGTCTATTTCTTTAGATAGATAGATGATAGATAGATAGATAGATAGATAGATAGATAGATAAGGGAAATATGATATATAAAGATGAATACTTTACATTGATATATAGTTTGGTCTATTGATACAAATTTAAGGTCCTGCTTCAGTTCCTGCATCCAGGTTTCTGCCTTGAGTTCCTGTTTTGACTTCCTCTGGTGATGGACTATAACCTGTAAACCAAATAAACTCTTTCCTCCTTGAAAAAAAAAATTAAGATCAATTTGCCACAGTGTGTATATATTTCTATTCTTGTTTAAGGTATTGTATTCATGCAGCTCATTTTAAAATGTAATGTATAGTTAAGAAATACAGATTAATAGATAGTCATCTGCAATAATCAAACGTAGTTATGTTGTGTTTTCTAGATATACAGAGATATGTTTCACATGGATATATAATCTTCAAAGAACTGTAGAATATGGCATTTAAATAACAGGATTCTGTTGACATGAGACATGATTGTTCCTGGAAGCACTGATCTCTTCCTGAGAGAATGTTGGCTGAAGACACTTCACTTGGAGCTTGTTTTCTTCTTGACAAAACTGGCCTTTGGGTAAAGAACTGCTCCACCATAACCACTGACAAAATACACAGTTGGTATCCAGACTGGGCAAGCAGGATGCAAGCAAAAAAGACTGTCAAACCTTGCCAAGACAGGGTAAGACAGTTTTTCAAATCTTTCTGCCTCTTTCTTGCCAACATTGTGGCAACCAACTTTGGCTAAGGCCTAAAGTATCTGACAGACCATTTTCAAATGAGACTTTGGGTGCTTGCCCAGGTAGCCAGTTGTCTCTGTCATTTCTTGTAGTGTTTGGAAGTTGCTTGATTGCACTTCCTATTTGCTCAAGTAATATTATTCCCCTTCTCAGGTCTTTGAGGGGGTTAAAGACTAGTTAGTCATAGTTACTTTCTTCTCATTACTTAGCCAAGCCATTTTTCATATTAGATTTAGATTCCTTAGGATAGAATAACTATTGAAACATTTAGTATATGTTTCTTGTTTGATCTTGTTTATGCTAGTTGTAATTCTAATTTTTATGTATGTTTTTTCTCTTCTTTTTCCTGGACAGTACTTGATATTTGTTCTAATTATATATAGTTTTATATTAGGCTTAGAACTCTCTTATTTAAACAAAAGGGGGAGGGGCTGGAGGAACTCCTTCAGCCAATAACTTTTAAGATACCGGCCCACTTTGGGCATGGTCTCATGTACTATAAATGCAGATGAAAAATGTATGTGGATCTCTTGACTGTTGGATTCAGTTCCAATTCCCTGTGCATGTAGAGGACTTCAGATTGCTACTCTTTCTGTGAGTTTATCCCCAGATAAATAAACCTTTGATATACTCCATTTTGGGTTATTGTGGAACTCTTTTATACATCAATACTCACTATTCTATAGTGATCATCCTAAATATTGAATTGGATTAGAATCATTGATAGGTACTAATTTTTCTGGACAAGAATTCTTGTGAAACAGAATATGGAAATATATGTCAGATATCACTTTAATTTAACTATGTATGGTAATTTGAATGTAAGTGGCCCCCATAAGCTCATAGGAGTGGCACTATTAGTAGGCGTGGCCTTGTTGGAGGATGTGTCAATGTGGGGGTGAGCTTTTCAGTCTCCTGTGCTCAAGATACTGCCCAGTGTCTCAGACCAGTTCCCATTGCCTCTGAGTCAAGCTGCAGAGCCCTCAGCTCCTTCCCAGCACCTTGTCTGCCTCCATCTTGCACCATGATGATAATGGACTAAACCTCTGAAAATGAAAACCACCACAATTAAATGATTTCTTTTCCTTATAAGAGCTGCTGTGGTCATGGTGTCTCTTCATAGCAACAGAAACCCTAACCAAGATAGATGTGTTGCATTTTTCAACTATCTACAGGTGTGTTGCATTGTTTCCTTTCTTCTTTTAGACATTTTGGTCCATTGTTGAGCCCTAAATATTCCTTCTCCCAGGGTTTTATTTGTGAGACTCAGCTATGCTGGTGAACCTATGCTGGACACAGAATGCAAAGCAAGCAGCTTCGGCTTCTTGGACATCAGAAAGACTAGAGAACTGATGTAGACAAATCAGTCTGGAAGCCCTTGAAACCACGGTCCTGAGCACATGCAAATCAAAGGCTGCTATCACCGACATTGTTTGGATAATTGAGAAATAATGGCTATAGTTTAAAAAATATATTATTTTTTAATTTCATGTGTGTATGTGGGAATGGGAATGTGAGTGCAGGTGTCCCTAGAGGTGCGAGGAATCTGAGCCCCTGAAGCCGAAGCTAAAGATGGTTGTGAACCACCTGATGTAGGTGTTGGGAACTGAACTCAGGTCCTCTGGAAGAGCAGCAAGTGCTCTGTAGTGGTTTTAATGAAAGTGACCCCATAAGCTGATGTATTTGCATGCTTAGTGCCCAGTTTCATAAATTTTATTTGGAAAGGATTAGGAGGTGTGATCTTGTTGGAGGAACTATGGCCTTGCTAGAGGAGGTGTATCATTGTGAATAGGCTTTGAAGTTTCAAAAGTCCTCTCTCTCCCTTCTGTCCTATCTCTCTATCTCTCTCTCCTATCTATATCTTTCCTATCTTGCTCTAACATTTCTCCTCTCTCTCTCTCTCTCTCTCTCTCTCTCTCTCTCTCTCTCTCTCTCTCTCTCTCTCTCTCTCTCTCTCTCATCTCTCTCTCCCCCTGCTACCTGAAGATCAGGATGTAAAGCTCTCTTCTCCAGCACTGTACTTGTTTGCATGCTACTATGTTTCCTGTCATGGTAACAATGGACTGAGCCTCTGAAACTAAGCAAACCCCAGTTAAATTGTTTCCTTTGTAAGAGTGGCCATGGTCACAGTGTCTCTTTACAGAAATAGAACATATAGACCATTGACTATACTCTTAACTGCTGAGCCGATTCCTCCAGCCTACAGCCTCTGGGTTGTATAATGGTGGTTGATTATACCATCTGTTAACTGCTTGAATATCTGGGGATATATTATAGGAAAAAGTTTCATGTCATTTAGGACAGTCTAACTATATCACCCAGACTGTTCTGGAACTCACCTTGTAGCCTACGCTGACTCTGAACTTTCGGTCTCCTCCTGCCTCATCCTCCCTAATTCAGGATTACAGGTCTGTGTATCTTCCCCTGCTCAGGGTAGAAAGCTTGTGTTTTTAGAAAATACATATCGAAGTATTCCAACCATATTTCTAATGATTCAAGAAACATACAAAGACATGTATCCTCTTATGAGAAATGCAAAGAGAGGTTCAACACAGAGGACAATATGGTCACAGAGGCTGAGACTGAAAGGATGGAACCACAAACCAAGAAAGGAATAGCCACCAGAAGCCGGAAGAGGCAAGCACGGTACCCCGTCTTGGCCACACCTTGATGGCACGTTGGTGAAACTTATTCTCAACTTCTGGCTCATAGAGCTGGAGAATAATAACTGCTGTTGAAGTCATGTAGTCTGTCATCTTTTATTTATCTATTTTTGAGATAAGGTCTCTACTATGTAGCTCTAGCTGCCCTGGAACTCACTGTGTAGACCAGGCTGCTCTCAAACTCACAGATAATCCACCTACTTCTGCTTCCTGAAGGCTAGAATTAAAGGCTTGAGCAACCTTGCCCAGCTCTGTGACTTTTTGTTTGTTTGTTTGTTTTCAGACTGAGTGTCATGACATAACTCTGGCTGTCCTGGAACTCACTATGTAGACCAGGCTGATATCAAACTCACAGAGATCCACCTGCCTCTGCCTCCTGTCTATTGGGATTCAAGGCTTGAACTTGAAAACTATGCCCAGTTTTCTGTGGTCATTTCTTAAGGAGCTATATGGTACTACCTTTTATCCATGCAATGATAAGAGTTTGATCACGAATACAACTTAAACTTTTTTTAAGATTTGTTTTTGTTCATTTGCCTATGTGAGAGTCTGTCACATGTGTGTACTCACAGAAACCAGAAGAGGATGTATCAGATCCCCTAGGGCTGGAGTTACAGGCAGTTGTGTGCTTCCTGATGTAAGTACTGGGGGGCCAAAATCCAGTCCTCTGGATGAGCAGTAAGCGCTCTTAACTGCACAGCCATTTCTCCAGCCCCTAGCTAAATTTTTCAAATGATCGTCTTGTACCTATTAAGATGACTATGATTACGATTGATTGTTAGTCCGTTAGTGATGAATGACAACTGATTTTCAGATGCTGCACCCACCTTGATTCCAGGGATGAGTAGAGTGGGTGTGGTGCTTTAGATCACTGGTGTCAGCTATGTTTTACTTAGAAAATTTTCACCTAGCTTACAAGAGTTTACTTTTCTCCTTTTGTCTTTAGCAAGCTTCAATATCAATAATACATGTTGTGAACCATGTTAGAAAGTATTTCCCATTTTCCTTGTTCTCTGAAGGTTGTATATGAGGTGACTATTGCTTTCCCCACACACGTTTGGGAGACTTCACCAGTAAAGCCATCTAAGATGCAAATTTTCTTTCTCGGAGGGTTTTCAATTACTGAATCTAATATTTAAGAAAATATATAAACATTCGGTTTTCTATATTTCCTTGATCAGTTTTGTTTTTTCCACAGAGTCTCATGCGTCTCAGGCTGACCTCAAACTCAGTAAGAAGCAGGGCAGTGGTGGTACACACCTTTAATCCCAGCACTCGGGAGGCAGAGGCAGGTGAATCTCTGTGAGTTCGAGGCCAGCCTGGTCTACAGAGCTAGCTCCAGGACAGGCTCCAAAGCTACAGAGAAACCCTGTCTCAAAACAAAACAAAAGAACAACAACAAAAAAAAACCTCAGTAAGAAGCTGTAGGTGACCTTGAACTTCTGCTCCTCCCGCTGGTCCTCCTGCATGCTAGATCACAGGTGTGCACCGCACCACACCCGGTTCTGTGGCTCAGTTTTAGTAAGGTATGTTTTACACCGAGTTTGAAATTTTCTGTGACAATATTTTGATGTATTGGCATCAAGTTGTTCATAATATCCTCTTTGATCTCTCATGGTCTCGACACCCTGAGAAGCTCCCTTATAATTTCTGACATATGCTCTGAGATCTCCATTTGCTTTCTCTTGGTCAATCTTTCTGTTGGCTTATCCTTTTATTAGCTTGTTTTATTGATAAACTTTGTATTGTTGATACTACCTATGAACACTTGACTTCTATTCTTACTCGTACTGTTTCATTTCTTTTGTGTTCAGTGGGTTTAATTTGGTTCTTTTTCTACTTTTGTTTTATTGGTTTTTTAATCTACTTTTCTCGTACCAAATCCAGGTCCTCTGCAAGAGCAATAAGTTCTCTTAACCAGTGAGCCATTTTCTTGCCCCTTTCCAAACATTTTATATTATCTCCTCATAGTTTCATTACTGACTTCTGAATCTACTCTTAAAGTTTAGTTTTTTTTTTTTCTCCAAGACAGGGTTTCTCTATGTTGCCCTCACTGTGCTAGAACTATCTCTGTAGACCAGGTAGGCCTTAAACTCACAGAGACCCATCTGCTTCTGCCTCTGCAGGGATTAAAGGTGTGTGCCACCACCCCCTGGCCAGTTCAGTCTTCTGAAAGCTGTTGAAGCAGACTTGCTGGCTCAACAATTTGTCAGTTTAGGTAAGTGTTCTATGCAAATTGTCTTTCCAGTCGTTGGGTATCATCTTATATTTGGAAATTCAATAGAATTAATTGTGAATTTCAAAGTCTTCCATCTTTGCTGATTTTTCCTCTACTTCTACCAGTTATAAGAAGTTGTTCAAATCACCTATCATGGCTAGGTATTTGAAATTTTTTATTTTAGTCCTCTTAATTTTAGCTTTTATATGTTTTTGAGGCTATGGTGTTTATGCATTAACACTTAAATATGAGGTCAGCAACATGGCTCAACAGGTAAAGGCACTTGCCACCAAGCCTGGTGATGTGAATCCAATCCCAGGGACCCACATGATGGACAGAGAGAAATGACTCCTGAAAGTTGCCCTCACCTCCACACATATGCCATGGTGGGTGACATACATACATGTGCATGCACACACACATACATAATAAATGTAATTTTAAAATAAACTTAAATATGCCATATATTTCTACTCTACTGACACTGATCATGTTATGAAACTTCTCTAAGAAATTTCTAAGAAGGTTTCTTAAATTTCAGAATAAATTAAATTGTAAATTTCACTACTTTCTTTCTGTTATGCTTACATGGCACGTATTATCCTATCATTTTACTGCCCCTGGCCTGGTGCTGGTAGCTTATCAGGACCTCTCTTCCTGGAAGCTGGAGACTGTAATCATCCTCTCCCTGTGTCTCACCTGGACTTTTCTTCTCACCTCCTCACATCTGCTACCTTTCCCTCAAAGCAATTGTTCGTACAACTCCATTGGTAATCTTGTCAAATGTCTATTCCATATTTCATACTCGGCTCCAAATGTACCAGTTGCTTCCCAGATTCTAAATTAATGGTGGTCTTTATTTGATATTTATTATTTTATGCTCATGAGCGTTTTGCCTGCATTGTATGTCTGTGCACTATTTAAATGCCTTATCCCTGTG
The DNA here is from genome assembly GCF_903992535.2 of Arvicola amphibius. NCBI lineage: Eukaryota > Metazoa > Chordata > Mammalia > Rodentia > Cricetidae > Arvicola > Arvicola amphibius. Next base: position 150,303,521 of record NC_052048.2, read on the forward strand.
GATGTCAGAAGATGTTGGATCCCCTGGAATTAGAATTACAGATGGTTATGAGCCACCGTGTTGAAGCTGAGAACCAAACTTTGAACCTCTTCAAGAACTGCTAAGCCATCTCTCCAAACCCCATCCTCTTCATGTTTTCTTGCACACCACTAGACAATGAAATCCTTAAGAAAGACTGTGGCTTTCAACCTTCTGCTCAGCCCTGAATAGTTTGTGCTGAGCCAGGGACCATGCCTACCTGTCTACCTAGGTCAATTATAAGTCTTTTGCCCAGATGAATATAAAAATTGTTCCATTTTTCTGTATTTGGGTTCCAGACTCTTTCTCCCCATATCTCCCAGCAACAATAAGTGCCACAAAAAAAAAAAAAAAAAAAACAAAAACAAAAAAAAAAAAACTTAAAAATACCAAAATCCCTGAGTTTGGGATTAGAAGATACTTGTTTCTTTATTCTATGCCTGCCCTGCATACCTAAGACCAGCCGGAAGCCCCAGTAAGAATTCCATATAAACTTGACTAATCCCTGCTGAGTGGGTTTGTCTGTACCCAAGCTAGAGAGGACTCAGTGTCCCAGTAAAGCGTTCTTGATTTCTGACTGGCCTTTGATGTGACATCTTTCTCCCACTCTAAGTTATAAAGCCGTGTTGTATTGACTATGAGGTCATCAACATTGATGAGTCAACCGTCAGCCTTATAAAACTTCAGAATCTCTTGTAAATATGACTCAGGGTCTGAGTAAGAAGCTTGTCTCTGTTATAATTACTAATGTCATTGCTGGGGCGCTCTGGACTCTTGCATGCTGGTGTTCCCGAACTACAAAGTGAGAAACTCAACTTTTTATGCCTAGACCATTATTCTCAAAAAGCCACTGAGAACTTAGTCATTCTGTGACTTTTCCCGGGAAGATGTGAGTAAACATCTCCCCCACACCCAGAGAGTACACCAAAGAAACTCTTCTACCCCGGTCTAGCTTGGTGAGCCAGTGAGTTTTGGGGGGTTACACACGGGACTCAGAGGAAGCGGCACTACCCGGAACCGATTCCAGTGTAGGGATTACTCAGAGAAGCGGCATCCTGGAGATCCTTGCACGCCTTGCAGTCAGCATCATCAGAGAGGGTGCCCCTCCCCCAGCACTGGTTACTGCTCTTCTCAGCTTGGGGAAGGGGCTGGCAATCTTGGGACTTTGTAAACATCCTGAGCCTTGTAGTTTCATTAGTTTCTCAAGTCTTGCGAGTCTCCTTCCTCTGAGGATTATTTTCATGTGGAACTTAAATGGCATTAGTTACAGGGAAATTTAGTAACTTTAGTTCCTGAAGTTTTCAAATAAACACACACTGGTACTTATTTTATGAGTCTGGATTTTTTCTTATTTGAAGTTTACTTAAAGACAGCCCCGCCTGGTTTTTCTTTCATGACTTTCTTCCTCTGCTGGAGCAGTGACCCCTTTCCAGTCCTGGAGAGTTCAGGCCTAAAGCCCTGCGACCTGTGGAGAAGGATTTCTGTCCTGAATTTCTGCTGCTCCGAGCACTATTCCTAGGAAACGCAGAGGACCTGGGATGGGCCACCCTCTAAGCAGTTGCCGGTCACAGGTCACCAACACCCTTGTTCTCAAGCTCTGACATCAACCCTCACAATAACTGTGACTACAGAGGGTTCTAGAAAACAGAAGGCAATCGTGGACCTCAGGGTTTTTTTTTCCCTACACATGCCGTATGTCCATCTCATCTCTGGTTCAAAGTCACGTCAAAATCTTTCCTCTACCGGTTCAAGAGTGATGTCATTGTGATTAAAATCCCACCTCAGGGGCTGTTTCTCAGACTGAAGCTTGGGCTTCTCCAAAGAAGTACCCAGAGCAGTACTGATATGGGAACAAGAGGAACAGGAGAGGGCTCTTCCCACCTTTTTTTTTCTTTCTTTGTTTTTATTTTGTTTTGTTTGCTGTTTTGTTTTTTTGGGTTTTTTTTTTTTGTTTTTTGGGTTTTTTTTTTTTTTTTTTTTTTTTTTTTTTTTTTTTTTTTTTTTTTTTTTTTTGCAAGACAGGGTTTCTGTAGCTTTGGAGCCTGTCTTGGAACTAGCTCATGTAGACCAGGCTGTCCTCGAACTCACAGAGATCCGCCTCCTCTGCCTCCTGAATGCTGGGATTAAAGGCGTGCACCACCACTGCCTGGCTAGAGGGCTTTTTTCTTTTAAGATTGACTTTTCATTTTATGTATATCAGTGTTTGCCTGTATGTATGTTTGCACTTGTAACAGCTCCCCTGGAAGTGGAGTTACAAACAGTTGCTAGCTGTTGTGTGGGTGTTGGGGTGCCTGGGCCCTCTGCAAGAAGAGCACATGCTCTTAACCACTGAATGATCATTCCAGTCCAAGGGAGGGCTCTTGAAGCAGCATAGCCTTGATTTTTACCCAGTAGTCAATAAATCAAACAAACCTTTAAATGTTTTATTATGTTGATTGATTGATTGATTGATTTAGTGTGTGTGTGTGTGTGTGTGTGTGTGTGTGTGTACATGCACACACTCGAGTACCCACATATACATGCCATAGCAGCATGTCACGGTCAGAGGACAACTTGTGGGCACTGGTTCTCAGCTATCTTATGGTTTCAGAGATTGAAGCTCAGCGGGCAGACCTAATGGCAGGTGCTCTAACCCATTAAGCAATCTCTCTAGACCAAACTAATCTTTTAAGAATTTATAATTTATTACTTTATGTGTATATTTTGGTTTTGTGGGTATGTGATTGCGTATGTTTTGTTTTGTTTTTGGTTTTGACCTGCATATATGTCTGTGCCTTGATACCTGGTGATTATCTCTGAGGCAAGTGGATTCGCTTCTCTGTGCATTCCACTTTGCCAGAAGGGAGTGTAAGTAACCTCATCCTGTGAACTACCATACAGATGCTAGAATCAAATCTAAGTCATCTGGAAGACTTGTGTGTCTGATGCCCAAGGAAGTCAATATAGGGTGTCAGGTCCCCTGGAACTGGAGTTACACATGGTTGGGAGCCACCATGTGTGTGCTGGGAGTCAAACCTGGGTCCTCTCCAACAGCAACAAGTGAGTCATCCCTCCAGTTCCCGAATGCTCACTTTTCTAGTGCACTGGTATAGGATGTTTGCAAGGTACACAGCCACAGACATCCCAGCCCAGGTCCCCAGATCCCTGTAGTTTGGATAGTGAATGTGCACTAAAATCTGTGAAGTTCAAGGCTTGGCCCCCAGTGTGGTATTAATGGAGATGGTGGAGCCTTTAAGTGGGAACCAACTGGATATCTTAAGTTCAGAGGGTATTGTAAACCCCAGTTCCCTCCTCACTCTGACTTGCTGGCCATGAGGTGAATGGGGTTTGCTCCTCTGTGTGCTTCCACTTTACTAAAGCAGGGAGTCTTCCCAGTCCTGGAGGGGAACTCGAAAACTGTGAGCCATATGACTGGAGAGGTGGCTCAGCTGTTAAGAACGCTTACTGCTCTTGCAGAGTACCAGAGTTTGGTTCCAGTTCCAGGGAATCTGACACCCTCTTCTAGTGTGTGTGTGTGTGTGTGTGTGTGTGTGTGTGTGTGTGTGTGTGTGCGCACGCGCACATGCACTGATAAATATATTCACACAAATGTGAGCACACATACCTAAATAATAAAATCAATTAGGTCAAAATAAGCTTTTCATAGTTTATATTGTATCAGGTATTTGGCTATAGCGACAGAAAGCTGTCTAGTAGCTAATTTCCTCCATTGTTCAAGTTTTAACCACACTGGCCTTCTCTCCTTTTTCTAAAATTTATCTGTCTGCCTCAGGTTTTTCCCAGGCTGACACCAATTCCCACCATTATTGCCACCCTCAGGTCTGAAACTCTCTACCAAAATTCTGCCTATCCTACAAGATCAGTTCAAATTTTACCTTCTCGGTAAAGTCTTACCCTTTTGAAGAAAAGCAGATGATGAAAAATATTTTTAATTTTTATCTTACATGTGTGGGTGGCCGGGCGGTGGTGGCGCATGCCTTTAATCCCAGCACTCGGGAGGCAGAGGCAGGCGGATCTCTGTGAGTTCGAGACCAGCCTGGTCTACAAGAGCTAGTTCCAGGACAGGCTCCAAAAGCCACAGAGAAACCCTGTCTCGAAAAACCAAAAAAAAAAAAAAAAAAAAAAACATGTGTGGGTGTTTTGTCTGTGCACTACGCGTGTGCTCTGGAGGTGAGAGGGAGGTGTTCCGTCCCTCCCTACTGGAGTTACAGATGGTTGTGGACTGTCGGCTAGGTGCCGGGAACTGAACCCAGGTCCTCTGCAGCGAGTGCTCTGAGCACTCTCTACAACTCCACGATGTATTTAGACACATACTTCTCTTGCATACTTTCTTAGCAGTTGGCTAGTCTTGGGATGCAAAGAAAAGCAAGCTGTGGTTCTTCCGTAACTTAGTGGAACGTCCATCCTCAACAGGCCAGAGCAAACAGTGGGATACAAATTGAAAGAGGTCTGTGGAGTTAAAGCAGTCTCACACCCACAGCTTCCTTTGAAAGAAAGTAATTCAAGGTAACTCTCTATATAAAGTCACTGACAATCTGTGCCAAGTACCTGGCAGTGCCGTTCTGGCCTCCTACCTATTGAAAGCCTTGGATTCAACTCTGCCCTGCAATGGATGGCAAGAACTGACCAACTAGATCCCCTCCCCCAGAATTCCTTTGGGGGACTCACAGGTGGTCTCCTAAACCCAGGCAACACCCTATCAGGATGCTTGTGTCCTCAAGCATCTTTCACCAAGGAAGTGGTGGGAGGAAACAGTAGGAGTCCTGAGGCTAACACCATGGACTCTCTACCTCTTTGTCCTTAAGCAGCAGCAAGGCCCTTTCTCTCTGAACAGTGGCTTCAGGCAGAATGAAATGGGCTGACCTGCCAGGAATGGTGGCATACCAGGCCTATAATCCTAGCACTTGGAAGGCTGAGAAAGGAAGATCATAAGTTTAAGAGTAGACTGGACTTTATTGGGTATTGGAGCCGGGTAGGAGGCCTGTGAGACTATAAATAAGCAAATAATCGTGTAGAGGGACCAGCAACTGGTCCCCAGCTGCTGCTCTTCTCCTCCTTTCCCTCCCCTCCTCCTCCTATTCTTCTCTTCTGTGTACTTTTCTTCTCTTCTTTGTCTTTGTCTTCTCTTCTTCATCTTATTCTCTTCTTCAGCTACTTCTTTTCTCCTCCTCCTCCTCCTCTTCTTTTTTTCTTCTTTTGTTCCCCCTTTTTTTGGTTTTTTGAGACAAGGTTTATCTGGGTAACAGAGTCCTAGTTATCCTGGAACTCACTCTGCAGACCAGGCTGACCTCAAACTCACAGAGATCCACCTGCCTCCACTTCCTGAGTGTTGAGATTAGAGGCAATCACCACCACCACCACCACATAGTTTACCACCATAGCTCCTTAAACAGGAGGCATGAACTCTGTACAAAGCTGTGACACTAGCATGAGGCTCGTGAAGCACAATGGGGTCCTGAAACACTGGGCAGCAATTAAAGGTCTCTGGAGGCACAAAGACAAAAGGTTAACGCAAAATCAAACGTGTAGCCCAGCATGGTGGTTCATGCCTGCAATCCTACCACCACGCCAAAGACAGAGGCAGGAGGATCTCCACTATAAATTCAAGGCCAGTTGTCTGGATATGGAATTCCAAGACAGCCTGGGCTTTGTGTCAAGACCTTGTTCCTCAAGATAAACAAGCAATCAATAAATAAACAAAACACAAAATGAATTCTTGGAGCAGCTAGCATCACCTGCCTGTGTTGCACTGAACAACCTCACTGAAAACTGGGTTCTGACCTGAACACATGCACTTGTGCTGCGCCCTCCATCACAGCACACAACACCAACAAACACTACTTGGGACTCCTTGGCTCAGACTTAGAACTACTGTGTTATAAACTGCATTGCTTTCCCAGTCTCATGCTTACATAGAAACATGACAGTTTACAGAAAATTAAGACTAGATTGTCCTACCATCTTTTATCAGTGTGTAAGTTTTCTACTGTATTATAGCATGTAGAAGGAGCAGCGGGCTGCTTCCCACCACCCAGCTAGCTTTACCCAAAATAATTACACACAAACTGTATTCTTTTAAACACTGCCTGGCCCATTAGTTCTAGCCTCTTATTGGCTAATTCTCACATCTTGCTTTAACCCATATTTAGTAATCTGTGTAGCACCACGAGGTGGTGGCTTACCGGGAAGATCTTAACCTGCGTCTGTCTCAGAGAGGAGAGGCATGGCAACTGCCTGAGGCATCTGCCTGACTCTATTTTCTTTCTCTGATAATTCTGTTCTGTCTACTCCGCCTACCTAATTTTCTGTCCGATTAAAGGGCTAAGGCAGTTTCTTTATTAACCAATGAAAGTAACACATAGACAGATGACCCTCCTCCATCAATAGCATGTCTTTGAATTATTGTATATGTGAATGTTGGAAATTTAAACTGCTGTTTGAAACACTGACATGAATTTTATATTTTTAAAAAATCCAAATGAATTTTGGCTTGAGATTAGGGTAGAATTTCCAACAATTTCTGAAATGGTTATAAACAAAACTGCCATTCTGTACTATGCACTTACACAAAGTGGAGTTCTCAGTATTGAAAATTATGAAATAAAAATATTCAACCACTCTCAGCAGACGTTCCACATCCAGTAATAGCAAATGTTCAGCCAAGATTTTTTTCTTTTTGGTTTTTTGAGACAGGGTTTTATGTCCTGTAACTCACTCTGTAGACCAGGCTGGCCTTGAACTCAGAGATCTACATACCCCTGCCTCCAAATTCTGGGATTAAAGGTTAAAGGCATGTGCTGCCACACCACCCAACTCTGGCTCCAAGATTTAATTCTTAACCTAAAAATAAATAGGCATACCTATCACATTAGTATCAACTTGATTTTCCCTGTAAATAATTGATAAGGTTATACATATGCCAAAGAGTCATTCTAGAAAAAAAAATCTATACTTACTATGAGAAAATGTTTGATTTGGAGACCCATTTATATATTCCTAGGGTCATATAAAATTTTCTCAGCAATCTGAAGCATAAAAAATCTAAGAAGTGTGGTTGGAGAGATGGCTCAGTGGTTAAGAGTACGTGGGTTGGATTTCCATCACCCACATGGCAGCTCACAAGCATCTGTAACTCTAGTTCCAGGGGATCTAATGCCCTCTTCTGGCCTTTGCTGGCATCGAGCACACAAGTGATGCACAAGCAAAACACTCAAACACATAAAACAAAAATGTTTTTAATTTAAAATCTCTAAGAAACCCTGAACTAAGGCTCGGTGGAAGGATTGAGGGAATGTTGGGCTTCAGCTGGGTCCAGTATGAAAGCAAGTTAGTATTTCCTAGGTGTGGTAGCACAGCCTTTAACCCCAGCACTCTGGAGGGAGGCAGTACCGGTGGATCTCTGGGAGTTCCAGGTCAACATGGTCTACATATCTAGTTACAGGACAACCAGGAATACATAGAAAGATTTGTCTCACAAAAAGGCAAGTTAGTATCAAAAGGAAGGCAGAGTCAAGTAAATTTCTAGGGTGACCATTTTTTTTTTTTTTTTTTTTTTTGGTTTTTCGAGACAGGGTTTCTCTGCAGCTTTTTTAGAGCCTGTCCTGGAACTAGCTCTTGTAGACCAGGCTGGCCTCGAACTCACAGAGATCCGCCTGCCTCTGCCTCCCGAGTGCTGGGATTAAAGGTGTGTAGGGTGACCATCTTAAACATGAGACTAGGAGACCCCGGGAGACTGGCTAACTTGTCAAGAATCTCTGGCAGTAATGGCTGAAGGTGCCGGTTTCTAGACTCCTGGGGCTCCCTGAATTAATTATGGATCTCCATGCACTCAGAAATGTGTCACTCTTGATAAATGTTTCAGGATCCCCACATTCAGTCATACAACCCCATATAGGGTTGCTGCTCACAGGAGAAACTATGGTTCAGTTGTTGCTCATTCTGTGTGATTATTTGCTTGTATTCTTATGACCACTGTAAGACCCTGGTGTCTTTGGAGGTAGAAAGAGGGCATCGGATCCCCTGGAACTAGAGTTACAGACAGTTACAAGCCACCGCGTGGGTAGTGGGAACTCAACCCAGGTCCTTTGAAAAAGCAGCCAGTGTTCTTAATTGCTGAGCCATCTCTTTAGCCCTGAATTTTTATTAATAAAGTTGGGGTTAATAAAGATATTTAATATGGGCTTAAAGACAAAGGTTAGGAGAAGGGTGGATGCACAGGAAAAAGTAAAGCACACCTAAGAGCATGGCTATGGGCTTCTCGAAGAAAAGCTGAGGAAAGTAAGAATGAGGTGTGGGCGTGGCTCTTCAGGGGAGAGTTACCTTTGCTTTGCTTTTATTTACTTGTTTATTTGTTTATTTATTTTTCAGCAAAGCTACCAAGCACAGGCCACAGAGCTCCTTCTTTGCACCTACCTTTACAATTGTAGTCTAGTCGGGTGTTTCCCTTATCAAATTCCCTCCAGATTAGAAAACTTCAGTCCACCGCAGCAAAGGGGATGTGTTGAAAGGGTAATAATCTCCCTGGAAGAGCTACCAAAAGGAAACAATAGGAAAGGAGCTGGGGCAGATGCCAAAGCTGTTCCCTGTAATAAGAATGAGATGGACATCACCCTTTGAAGGACTGACTCCAAAAGGCAAGTGACATCAGGGGATCCAGGCAATTCTTTTGAGAGGCAATAAATCCCAGGACTTTGGAGACCTCAGAACGCAGCTGAGTTAGCAGGAAGAGAGGAAAATTAGAGTTGGGGAACCAGCCTCTCCAAATATTAAGAGTAAGGACTCACCCAAGGGCTCTTCCGGTCTCTTTGGCCTCGGCGGCAGAAGCAAGATGACGAAAGGAACGCTGCGCCGTGGCTCTAAGGCCTTCCACCTTCAGAAGTCTCCCTGTGGCAAATGTGGCTACCCTGCCAAGCGCAAGAGAAAGTGTAACTGGAGTGCCAAGGCTGAGAGACGAAACACTACCGGGACCGGGCGGAGGAGGCACCTAACAATTGTCTACCGAAGATTCAGACATGGATTCCGTGAAGGGACAACCCCTAAACCCAAGAGGGCAGCTGTTGCAGCATCCAGTGCATCTTGAGGATTTCAGTCTGTCATAAAATAAATGTTCTGATTTCCAAAATGAAAAAGAAAAAAAAGACTCACCCAAGGAAGTCCCCAGGAGAAATCCGATTTTTACGCATTAAGAAGGGTACATTCTACTGACTGGTCTCTTCTCACACCCCTACAGGCCACGCGGGCTGAGGAGAGAATGGGAGGGAGTGTTAAGGTCTCAGTCAGTGTCTTAGGATTTCTGTTGCTGGGATGAAACACCATGACCAAAGCACCTTGGGAAGAAGGGGTTTATGTGGCTCACACTTCCACATCACAGTTCATCAAAGGACGTGTGACCTCCCTCCCACACCCACACGTGAGTACACATATTTACATACAGGCACATGTATACATAATCAAAAATAAAAGTATGTCATAAATAACCATAGCAACAACAAAAAAGATCGCAGCCACTAGCCAGCCCAGGTCTTACAAGTTCCTGCTTGGGGGTTGTCACAAAAGGCAATTCTCAAAGGCAATACCTCTTTGTTGCCACACGGGGGCTCCACACCAGGCTTCTGGAGGAATTTTACATTTTAATTTTTTCTTCCTTCCCCTGTTATTACAAAACAAATATATAAATTGAAAAGGTTAGGAAATGCCCCCCAAACAGTCTGTGGTCTCTCTATTAACATAAAACTACTGACACTGCGTTAATGTATGTGCTTCCAAATCTGCCTAAACTTCATTAGACATACAATTTTATATGAACATTAGATGAACATGAATAATACACATAGCATACATCCTATTACACACATTTTAACACCAAAACGGGATCATTCCAGATCACTCTCACATATACATATAATCTTTCAATGAATACCTAGTGTCCAGGTATATCACAGGAGGGAGGGGGTCGGATCTCTGGAAGCTGGACTTACTTACAGATGGTTGTGAGCTATCATGTGGATGCTAGAAACCAACCCCCTCCCCCGCCCTCTACAAGAACAAGTGCTTTTAGCTGCTGAGCTTTCCCTCCAGCTCCATTCAAAACATTTTTAAACGACGGCATTTTATTCCATGTTTGTCATTTAAATGTTTATTATAATACACATAGAAAATCCTACACGGATGCCTCCTGTGACTTATCAAGCCATTTTTCTGTCGCTACAACTGGCCAGTTGCAGATGCGACCGAGTCAGGGGTGCGCACTGCCCGCCGAGGCTGTGAACCCAAGTTTTATCCAGCCAAACCGGGATGCCACTGCTGTCTATCCCTCCAGCCCCAACACTAGCGCCGCAGGACCGCAAGGGGCGGGGCGACGCTCGGGGGCGTGGCCGGAGGCCGGGCTGAGGCGGGGCCTCGCGAGGAGGGCGGGGCCGGGCGCGGCGGCGGGCGGGTGCCAGCGCTGCCGTTCGCCGCTGGAGCTCCAGGTGGAGCTGTGCCGCCGCGCTGCCTCCAGGAAGCCTCACGGGCCTTCGTCGGCCTGGCCGCGGCGCCGGCTCCCAGGATGCAGTGTGGAGTGGCCGGGCGCTGACGGTGGCGGTGCGGCTGCGGGCAGAGCGGCGGGAGGCCGGCCTGCGAGGAGCGCGGCGGGGAAGGCAGCGGTGCTGCCGGCGGAGAGGACCCGGCGGCCGGGCCTGCGTGGGGCCGCGCGCCGCGGCGTCGACTTCCTCCGCGCCGGGCAGGACAGCGCAGGGCCATGGCCGAGGCGGCCGCGGCTCCGGTAAGGGCGGCCCGCGCGCTTGGCCCGCGCGGCCTCGGGCCCCGGAAGGCCGGGGCCCAGCACACAGTGCCGCAGGCCCCAGGAGGGCTTCCGGGCCAGACCGGGCCTGCGAGTCCTGGGGCTGCGGCGAGCGGCCGCGAGGTCCGCCGGGGCCTACCGGACCGGGTGGAGCCGGGAACGGCCGTCCGCGCTCCGGAGGCCGACCCGCGCCAAGTTCCCGGTCTGCGCGTCCCCGGGCCGGGCTCCTTCCTCGGCGCCGGGCCGGAGCTTCCCTCCCCCAGCTCCCCCAGCGGCCTGGTGGCACCTGGGAGGTGTCCGACGTCGATTCCGCATACACTGAGCACCCACTATGTGCCCGGCCCTCCCCGGGCGGCGCGCGAGGGCTGCTCCCATTTGTCCAGCCAGGCTGGCGCTGTGCTCAGCCCCGTTTAGGCATGATTTCTGTCCTCACTGCAAACCTGTGGGGTAGTTACTATTTTATAATTATTATTTTGTACAAAAGAGAAGCTGGAGGCCCAGCGAAAACTTGCCGAGAATCTTCGAGAGAAAGTGTGGGAAGACAGTGCTTACAGTTCAGTGACTGTGATAAGAAAAGCAGACAGGTACACGAGTAGCCATATGGTCAAACAGAAAGAGCTTGTAGCAACTTGGTGGAAACGAAGTTCGAATAAGCAGGTGCTTAGCAGACCCTGTTCCTCCTACCTGGCCAGGTAGTCTATGCGTCTGTGAACTGAGTTAACTAGGGCTTCATAGGGCTTGGGCCGAGAGAGACAAGGCACAGAGACAGGACAGTACAGGACCGGTCCACAAGCCTGGAGATATGGTTTTGGTTATGAGCTGCAGAGTTGGAAGGGGCTGGAAGGCCTGGACTTCGTCATGTGGGTGGGGAACAGTGGAAGGATTTGGCGTCCTCTTAAACCAGTGGCTCCTCTCAAGCTCAGAGTTTTGGCTTCCCTGCCTGTTTTGCAGTTGGCTGCTCCACCTTCCCTTTGAGTGAGCAAGGTGCTAGGCTTAAGCAGTGCACAGGGCACACAGTTCAAAGTTCCATGGACCCCACAGAAATAGTTCAAACAACAACAAAAACCCGACCCATTGTTCAGATGTTGAACAAGAATAACATCACTGAGGTGGATGTTTGTGCAGATGCCCTTTTGTGTACCACAGAGGTTGCAGCAGAGGGAATGGTGGCAAAGTACAAGGATACATCTGAAATAAGCTCTGGGATAATCCCAATCAGGGCTAGCCCTAAAGAAGAAGAGGCCAGAGGTACCCTCCCACAGCAGATTTTCCCTTACAACAGTTCTGCCCATCAGAATCCATCTTCTGAGACCCACTGAAAGTCCTCAGTCAGAGCTAATGCACCTCCTGTACAGCCTGAGAAACTCTGGAGGACCATGCAGACCAGCTTTTCTGCCTCTGGTCAAGCCCTCTTGGCCCCATTTTCTGATGTGTCTTCCCACATTCTGGTTCCCAGGGACTCAGATGAGTCCACACTAGTTCCTAGATGTCACTTTTATTTTACAAGAAGTCATCTACCTTTTTTTGTTAAAGAGTATCCTTCTGGAATGTAAGGAACATTTGTCTTCAGGCACTGAGCAGAAGAGGCACCCATGCAGGGATCTCCAATCTGTCCTGGGGGTTGCACCTTGGATATACATGAAGGAGCTCTTCCTGTGTCCCACCCAAAATGTGTTCTTCATCTCCAGTGGGCAGTCACTAAAGCCTCTGCCATTCTCAGTGGCAGGGATGTATCAGTCTTGTGATTGTTGTTGCATGTGTAAAAGTCTACCTTCCCCACCAGATTAAGTATGTCCCTGATCTCAGGACAGCTTGTGTCTGAGACTGATTCATACCTTGCAGGAGTCACTTCAGGACTTGGGGTGGTAAAGGCAAGGAGGAGCAAAGGTTCAGCACCATCCAAGCATGTTCTTGGTCAATCTGGAATATGTGAGACTTTATCACAGAAACAAAATATTCATCTCTTTGATTGGTTAAAATTGGCAGTAATGGTAATTTTAGCTCATGGGGGAGGGACAGTTAGGAAGGGACCAAATCAGGTTGTCCTGGAGGAAAGGGAATTGGCCATTGAGCTTATCTGTCTGTAAGAGGGGACATGAGATGCTCTTTTAAAAAGCACTTGAGCAACCCCTTGTTTGTGCCTCTCAGTTGAAGCAGCTGGAGTTTTTGCTGGGTCATCATCAGGCAGTTCCTGTGTGATTGTGACAGAAGTGCAGGCTGGGCCCTAGTAAATCTGCAGTTTATCGTTTCTCCACTAAAACGCCCAGCAATGCTAAGTCACAGATTATTTTGCAAAATCGCACTGTGTGTTTACCATGTGTTTAGTGCTGTGCTGTGAAAAGAAATAATGTCCACCAGGAGAGATGTTCAGTGTAGGGACATATAGGAGCTGACTGGATAGGGTGGAAAGGGCCAAGATAGAAATCTGCACAGTGCTGTGGGGTCCTGAGCAAGGCACCTGACAGCCTCAGGCCAGATCTTTAAACCCAAAGAGGCTGTCACTAGGCAAGATCTGGTGCGTGATATAGGATGTTCCCACTTCCAGCATTCTTGGGCTCCCCACTCCCAGCTTGGCTCCCCATGCGTGAGATAGAAGGATCACAGTGCGAAGAATAATGCAGGTTTCTCCTCTTTCTTGAAGATTTCTCCATGGACAATGGCAGCTACAATTCAGGCCATGGAGAGGAAGATTGAATCACAGGCCGCTCGACTGCTTTCTCTAGAAGGCCGAACTGGGATGGCAGAGAAGAAGCTGGCTGACTGTGAGAAGACAGCCGTGGAGCTCAGCAGCCAGCTGGAGGGCAAGTGGGCTGTGCTGGGAACCCTGCTGCAGGAGTATGGGCTGCTGCAGCGGCGGCTGGAGAACGTGGAGAATCTGTTGCGCAACCGGAACTTCTGGATTCTGAGACTTCCCCCTGGCAGCAAGGGCGAGGTCCCCAAGGTAGCTTTTGGGGGCCCTGAGATGGGGAGCCCAAGGGTCCATGCCTGCAAGGATGTGGGTGAGTGAGTGTGAATTGTGGTTTCGGGTTCCTGTGACCTCTGATGATGTGGCCATGTATTTTTCTGAGCAGGAGTGGGGCAAGCTAGAGGACTGGCAGAAGGAGCTCTACAAGCACGTGATGAGGGGCAACTATGAGACACTGGTCTCTCTGGGTAAGGCCTGACACATGCCTCTGTAAGGTGGGATTTTAGAGTCCCCAGACCTCTTTGTGATATAGTTGTTTTCAGTGGTGTCTATATAGATCCCTAGATACTATGAGCAAGGAGACTCCTCCCATGTTCTGGGGTGAAGAGTCAGGTACTCCCTTCTGTTTGGAGTAGCAGACCTAGGAAAGCGGTAGCCTCTGTCCTCACCAGGCCCAAAGTATGGACATCTCTGCTTTTGCCGAGACTAGAGTGCAGGTGTGTCGCAGCTCTCCAGTGTTTTTAATCCACTCTACTTTCGCAAAGGAATTGTTCTTTCACCATCAATTGGGTGGCTTTTATGTGACACATCACAGGGTGCCCCAAAGCCCTGTTACTCCAGCCCCCTCCTCTTGGCCTTACTTTCTAATCAGGAGTGTTTCGTGGACTGAGTGAGTCTCACAGTATGTTCTGCTCTGCAGGCATGCTGCTGCTTAGTGTGCCTCTGTATCCTACACTGCTAGCTCTGTGGACAGATGACGCTTGGGGTGGGGTCTTTCATATGCATTGTTCAGTATGCAGTAGCATTCTCCCACCCCCTAGAGTCGACACAAGCTCGTCCCTAGACGTTGCAGCAGAATGCCTACCATTGAGAACTGCTGTTTGGTTCCACTCAAGACATTTAGTTTCTAGGCTGTTAGTGATTTTACAGCTGCCTATCACCATTTCTGATGAGAATGTGGCAAAATTAACCCTTTGTCTTTCCTCAGACTATGCCATCTCCAAACCCGAGGTCCTCTCCCAGATTGAACAAGGCAAGGAGCCATGCACTTGGCGTCGGGCCGGCCCCAAGGTCCCGGAAGTTCCTGTGGACCCAAGTCCAGGTGAAAGGTTGGGAAAAGATCAGGGACACACCAGGTGACCAAATGAACATAGAAAAATAGGGTTGGTGCTACTCTTCTTTCCAGAAAGACACAGTGTTTCAAATGTAAATCCTTCATGGTTGAGCCATAACTGACTTACTCAGCCATGGTGTAGAAACTAGTAATTTGTATCTTGGACATAGATAGCAAAGCCAGAAGCAGGGTCACAGAATTAGGGGTAAGAGAAGAGGGAGTGAAGCTCGAGCTGCTCAGGAGTCATCCAGTTTTTAAAACACTGGAAGTTTCAAAACGCACTGGCAAGCTATGTGGTCCAGTGTGACTAGAACATGTGTCTATTTCAGGGGACTTGGGTACTGAACACAGTGTCTCACACTTCCCTGCAGCAGTCAGCACCTCTTCAAGTTTAGGAAGAATAGGGATGCCGGGTTCCTACGTGGAAGACCTTGCTGAGTCATTTACAAGTGACATTGACTCTGCTAAGCCTCTGCCTCCCTTGTCTGTCCTTTGCCTGTCCTGCCACCTTGGGTTTGTCATTTTTGATACTGTGTTACTCAGATCTTCCTGTGGTTAATTCCTATGTAGTTAATTGTGTTGAGTTTTGTTGGTACCAAGGACAGTGGGTCAGCTGGATGGTGGAAAGGTGTCTACTGAGTTCGCTGCCTGGTGGGGGACAGATGTCACCTTGACTTCCAAGCCAAGGGTGAAAGGTTCCTGGTATCTGCTTTTATTTCTTAGTGTTTGTAACATGTGGTACTTTCCCTGGTGAGAACCAGTAGGGTCCAAGAAACAGCCAGTTGGTGGCCCTCACTGTCCACTGCCCTTTAGAATTTGTCAGCAGTAGTCGCATGCTGCCTTTCTTCCCTCCTCAGTCCTGGCATCTGGGTCCCTGCCTTCCTCTCACTCTTGATTGAGTCAGTCCATGCCCTTGTCAGGCCTCATCTCTTCTCCTCACACCCTAATATCTCCATGGTACTTTTCAGGACCCGCCATCTGTCTTGCTCAGGCTGAGCCCTCGCGCTCTCTTTCCAAGTGCTGCTGCCCTGCTGTTCTTTTGTCCTCTTCCCCATGTCCCTTTGACACTGGCTTTCAGGAGGCAGGTGTCCTTGCCCTCATCACTGATCCTTGCTAAACTGCCTTGAGAGCTCTTCCCTCCTCTACACCTCTACCACCTTGTCATCCTTCAGCCTCACTACTTGTGAAGATTGCTAGAGCCATGTGGTGGTCCTGCCACTCTTGATGTTTGCCTCATCCCTTCCGCTGTCCCCATCCCTAGTTTGTATCCCACAGCCACTTCCTGCTTCTAGTTCTTCCAGTTCTTAGAACCTCAAGTTCAACAGGTCCTCAATCTGTAGGACCTTCAAAGCCTTCTCTCTCCTCATCCTCCTTTCCCTGTGGCTATCACTAATTACCCCCTCATACACTCTCTCCCTCACTTTCCCTCTATTTATTCTATCTACTTGGCAAAGCCGTAATCTCAGAGAAATCATCTGCCTGCTCTGCACCTGCACGCAGGCAGCTGCCAGTGGCAAACCTATAACCCTACAGCCAGCCTCATCTGGTATTCCTGACCAACATTTAGTGGGGGCTTTTTATCTGCCAGTAGTCACCAGCATTATCTCAGTTGCCGCACTAGCTCAGGCTGGCAAATTATGGCTCAGAGACCAAACCTACCCCTATTTATAGAGAGAGAGCTCACAACCAACAATTTCAGTTTATATTAAAAGATCACTTTTAATTTTAAAAACCTACTCTTGCAGGGAAGGGCTAAAGAGATGGATCAGTGGTTGAGAGCACATGTTGCTCTTGTAGAGGACCCAGGTTCTTTTCCCAGCACCCGCATGGTGTTTCACATCATCTGTAACTCCATTCTAAGGAATCTGATACCTTCTGCATCAAGCACACATGTGGTACATGTATATACATATAGACTGAACATTTACATACATAAGATAAAGTAAATCTAAAATCTATGCACATATGGATATATATATCATAGGTATAATATATATTAGGGTTTTTTGTTTTTATTTTTTTAAGAAAAAAATTCTCATGGCCCTCTGACTCCTGGTGCCCTGCTTGTTCTGTGCCTGCTGCTCTGCTTACCTGGCCACTCTGTAGTCTTTGGATATTTTTTGATATCCCTTCTGCCTAGCCCAAGACTCTGCCCTATGCCACCTTCTCAAGGGCAGCAGATATTCCCGCCCTTGATCCCACTCCTCTCCCAAGACTGCCCCACTTCTCTGGCCTCCAGTCAAGCTTCAGAGGGAGCATATACGTTTCCAAGCCATCCCTTTTAATCTGGGAGCCTCTTCCACTAATCCTGACCATCTCAGTCTCCAGTGAACTGCTGATGCCAAAATGCTGGCCTTCCTCATTGTGTCTGAAGTGTTTGCCCCATAACTCACTGTTTTAATCCATTCTCCATTATTACTGAGTACCATAGACTGGGTCATTATAGATTCCCCCATAGGCCTGGCCTGGAGGCTGGAGAGTTAAGGTCAAAGGGGCCATATCTGATGTGACCCTTCTTGATGAAAGCAAGAAAGGATATCCCATTGTGGGACAGCAAATCCTCCTTCCCCTTGTTACAAAGCCACTCAGGCTATTTTGGGGGATCCCACACTCATGACCTTATCTAATCCCGATTGCCTCCAAAGGCTCCGCCTCTAATACCATTAACAAGAATCAAGGGACTAAGTTTCCAGCACAGGGATTCCAGGGACACACCCAACCATAGCATTGCTTCCTGAAGTCATGTCTTTGGAGACACAGGACAGCTCCATCTCCTGTGGTTCCTGCCCCACCCCTTGATGTCCTTCCTTTGCTGTTTCCTGTGGCCTTGGGACCTTTCTGAAATGGTGTCCCCCTCATCTTCACAGTCCCTTCCTCATGACAGCTTAGGTCTCAGCACCTGTGTCTAGATGTGTGCCCCTAGCCTTGACTTCTGCCTGAATTTCCCACACCCCACTGCCTATGCTGTGTCTCCACTTGGATGGCCCATAGATAGCCATGGCAAGTGTATCCGAGGTAAGCTAGTAATCTCTCTTTGAAACCCATTCTTCCCCCATTCTCCTTGGCTTCTCCATCCATCCAGCTGTAAGCCAAAAACCCAAGTTCTCTGGCCCTCTGTTTACAATACACATCCACTTTCTCTCTTCTTAGCCCTCCCACTCAGTTATCTAGACTGCTTCCAAAGCCTCAGTCTCTTGCTGAGAGATTGCCATCATTGGTCCTGCCCTTAGCCCCTACAGTCTGCTTGGACCCAGCAGAGAGCCGCGTAAAATGCACATTCTAACTTTCCATCCAGTCTCCACAGCCAGCCATCCTCCCATTTTCCTGTCTTTCTGCTCTCTTCCCACTGTCCTCTAAGCTATTTGTTCAGCATTCAGGCTTCTGGTCCCAGATCCCTGAATGGTGTACTTCTTCAGAGCCACTACAGGGAGGCCTTTGCGTGGGACTTTCCTCAGATTTCCCCATTCAATATTCTAGTCTCTCTTTGTTTCAGGTGTTGTGTATTTATCTATTCTTTATATGCATGTCCTCCCTCCCATTTATAAATCTCAGACGATAAAAAGTATGTGTTTTTTGTTCATGGAATCATTCCATACTCAGAATATTTCATGACAGAGTAGGAATTCAGGAAGTGGTCTTGAGTGTGTGCTCAGTCCGTCCTCTAAGATGTGTCTGTGGTCTGGTGTTTGGAATGTGTCTCTGGTATCATTAGCTGCCTTTGCAGACTCAGTCAGTCTCTGTTGCTGGATTTTTTTTCTTTTCTTTTTTTACTCTTTTAATCTTTTGGGGGTCTGCCACTTAGCTCCCAAATAAGTCACACAGGAACTTTTTTTTCTTATAAATGCCTTAACCTCACTTTTTCTAGCCAGCTTTTTTTTTTTTAACTTAAATTATCCCGTCTACCTTTTGCCTCTGGGCCTTTTCCTTTTCTTACTTCTGTGTACCTTACTTTCACTCTTCCTCCAGGACTGGCTGTGTGGCTGGCCCTCAAGGCCTCCTCTTCTTGTTCTCTTGCTCCTTAATCTCTCTTGCTTCCCTATCCCTCTCTTTATCCATTTATTCTCTCTGCCTGCCAGCCCCACCTATCCTTTCTCCTGCCTTGCTATTGGCCGTTCAGCTCTTTAATAGACCCATCGGGTATTTTAGACAGACACAGTAACACAGCTTCACAGAGTTAAACAAATGCAACATAAAAGAATGCAACACATCTTTGCATCATTAAAGCAGATGTTCCACAGCATAAACAAATGTAACACATCTTAAAATAATATTCCACAACAAGTCCCTTTTTTTTTTTTTTTTTTTTTTTCGAGACAGGGTTTCTCTGTGGTTTTGGAGCCTGTCCTGGAACTAGCTCTTGTAGACCAGGCTGGTCTCGAACTCACAGAGATCCGCCTGCCTCTGCCTCCTGAGTGCTAGGATTAAAGGCGTGCGCCACCACCGCCCGGCTAACAAGTCCCATTTTTCATGCAGTTACTACTTGCCCTTGTGTTTTGGAAAGCCAATATAAATGTCATTTTATTTTTATTCTGTATTTCACATTTGTTTGTACTAACATATTAGGGTGTTGTTGCTGTGGAAGATAGTCCTGCTGTTTTGGTTCAGGCCTTCCAGCCATAGCCTCGGTACTTGTGTTAGAGGCAGGGCCTATTGCACCTGGACCAGGCTTTTCAGCAGGTGCTTGATATTTGAAAAACAACTGTATAGCTGGTTGCGACACGCCCCTGTAATCTCAGGATTTGAAAGAAGACGACGCTTGAGATCAGCTAGGAGTACATTAGTGAAGCCTGTCAAACAAGATAAAAGAAAAATCTGGGCATAGTAATGTATGCCAGTGTTTTGGAGGCTGAGACAGATGGATTGCAATGAGTTCCAGGTTACCCAGTGCTACATAGTAAGACCCAATAAAAATAAAACAGCAACAACAAAAGAAGAAAGAAACTGTTGCAGTGTATTTTCCAGTAATGTCTAATGGTAGTGGCATCCTTGAGCACATCTTTGTATCAACATGTAAATGTTTCTTTGGAGCAGACTAAGGTGCTTCCCTGTGTCAGTCTTGGTCACCCCTTGCAGTACTACTGCTCTCCCCAGAATCAACAGAAGCCTCTTCCATCAGCATTATGAAATGTGTTTCTGACATCTTTTCACAATTAGCATTTGACAGTGAGGCAGGCGTGAAATTGTATCTCAGTTTAATTTCTGTTTCTCCAACTGAATATCATAGCACACAAAGGAAAAAGTTCACCTCAGGGCAAACAGAAAGCAGAGCAAAGATATTGTCTTAATTTTTTCTTTAAAAGATTTATGTATATGAACGTCTTGTCTGTATTTATGTATGTGCACCATGTATGTGCAGCACCTACAGAGGCCAGAAGAGGGCATCATCATATTCCCTCTAGAACTAGAGTTACGGACTGTTGTGAGCCACCATGTGAATGCTGGGAACTGAACCTGGGTCCTAGGCAAGAACAACAAATGCTCTTAGAGGCTGAGCCATCTCTACAACCCCTTTGAATAGTTTTAAGTTACACTTTAAATTTAGGGGTGTGGGTGTGCATGTACACTTGCACACGCCATGTACACATGGAAGTCAGAGGGCAGCTTGTGGGATACGTTCTCTTGTCCCATGTGGATCCTGGGGATCAAACTCAGCAGCTGCACATTGATCCATCTCACCAGCCCATGTATTTTCCAAATACATTTTTAAAGGTTTTGTTTTTTAAATGTAAGTCCTTAATCCATCTAGAATTAATATATTTTTTGCGAGGGGGGGGGGTGTTTTTGTTTTTGGGTTTTTTTGGGTTTTTTGAAACGGTTTCTCTGTGTATCTTTGGCTGTCCTGGAATTCACTCTGTAGACCAGGCTGGCCTCAAACTCACAGAGATCTTCCTGCCTCTGCCTCCCAAGTGATGGGATTAAAGGCATGTGCCACCACTCCCAGCCAAAAATCGGAAACTCAGTATCATCCTTGACTACTGAGAAAGTTGGAGGGATGGCTAACAGGCCCTGCCCAAAATACTTGCCACCAAGCCTAGTGACCTGAGTTTGATCTGTAGGACTCACATAGTAAGAGAGAAACAACTCCTGAAAGTTTCCCTCTGACCTCTACACATATGGGCACTGGCACTCACACACACATACATAATAATAAGAAATGTTTAAAAACTAATTGGAGACAGGCTTAAAATACATGAGACCCTGACTCAAAGCATACATTAATTAGTAAATACTCCTGTCCTGGCTGGTTTGTAATATCACCGCCAGCTTGAACTAGTTTCTGCATATCCACAAGGCTGTTGGAGGGCTCTTTGTTCTCTCTGTTGTCTGTCTGTCTCGACCAACACCACTTTGTTCAGTTCCTCCAAACCTTAACTCGTGGATCAAACCTGCCCTGCTTGCTCTTGGAACTGTTCTGCTGTTGTTGGATATTTGTTCTTTGATATGCATTTTGGAATCTTTATGTTCTCAAGAAAAATCTTCTTGGGAGCATGGGTGAATTGTATTCGTTTGCTTTATAATTTAACTTCTGGAGAATTGCCATCGTTACAACTCTGAGCTTTTCTGTCCACGGGAAGACTCATTTATTGACAGTTTCATAGGTGGTTGGATAAGGTTTCACAGTCTTGTTCTGGTAGTTGTTTCTCTAAAAAATAGGGGTTTTTTAAACTTAATTTTGTGTTTTATATAGTTGTAACAGGGATACTTGTGATATGCTTTGACTTCATTAGGTTAAAAAAATGCTTCTCTTATTAGGTATGGTGAGTCATCTATTCAGACATCTTCGGTTCTTTAAACCTTTACAAAAAAGTCATGGCGGTGCTAGGGATAAAGCCCAGGGTCTTGTACAACATTGTTTTTCTGCTCTAATAAGATGTTGTGGAATAGACACCTTTGCTGCTAATTGTAGAAGGAGTGGCGGGCTGTGTCCCGCCACCCGCTAGCTTTGCCCAAAATAATTACACGGAAACTGTATTCTTTTAAAACACTGCCTGGCCCATAGTTTCAGCCTCTTATTGGCTAATTCTCACATCTTCCTTTAACCCATATTTAGTAATCTGTGTAGCACCATGAGGTGTGGCTTACCAGGAGAGATCTTAACCTGCGTCCATCTCGGAGAGGAGAAGCATGGAGACTCACTATGGTGACTGCCTGAAGCGTCTCCCCACTCCTGCTACCCAGCATTTTGTTCTGTCTACTCCGCCTACCTAATTTTCTGTTCTCTTAAAGGGCCAAGGCAGTTTTCTTTATTAATTAACCAATAAAAATAACATAGACAGATAACTCTCCTCCATCAGCTAATGTTTCTTTTTATCAGGTGGTTTTGTTTTCAGCACTAAAGATCAAACTCAGGGCCTTGTTTATGGCAGGCTGGCATTCTCTCACTGAGCTATATGAGGAGAGTTCTTGGGTGCTTGTCTTAAAGGAAAGAATTCATCAGAAGGGCTCAGTTTAAGCTATGATTTACTCAGTACAATTAAGCAAAGTCATAGTGTGTTCCATATAGCTGGGGAAAGGCTGACCCAAGGGTGGGTAGCTGAAAAAGATGTTGCACTTGTTATTTTTGTAAGACGTGTTGTGAATATTTATGAGGTGCATAGCCTATTTGTGTGGTAAAGTAACCTTTTCCCTCCCAAGTCATGGCACACTGGAGCACATTTCTAGGGCATTTCTTCCCATGCTCTTTCTTAGAAACCCACTAAAGAGATCAAAAATCACAATAAATGGTATTTTAAACCTGGGTCCTGGGAGGATATGTATCCTTTGTTGGTTCACATGTGTGGCAACTGGGAAAGTGCCCCCTCCTTCTAGCTTTAATATAGTGGGAATAACCTAACTGCAGTTTAAGAATGTTCCGCCACAATGTGGCATTTTGAACATAGACCCAGCTACAAAGATAATGGATTCCATTTCCTTGGTTACCTCACATCTGAAGCCTGCCTACTGAGACTCAGGATTATAGGTGTGTGTCATCATATCTGGCTTGGAATTTACTTTAAAGTGTCTTCTAAAGGGGGGCTGGAGAGATGGCTTAGTGTTTAAGAGTACTGGCAGCTTTTCCAGAGGACTCGGGTTCAATTCCCAGCACCCACATGGCAGCTCACAACTGCTTGTAACTCCAGTTTCAAGGGATCCAACACTCTCATATTAGGCAAAACTCCAGTACACATGAAATAAGAAAAAAAATCTTCTCAAGGGCCAGGCATGGTGGTGCGCACCTTTAATTTGGGAGATTAATTATGTAATCTCTGATGTACATAACAAGAGTCAGTAAATCTCTGGTCTACATAGCACGTTCCAAGCCAGCTAAGACCACATAGTGAGACCCTGTCTCAAGAAAACAAAGTATCTAGCTGGGTGGTGGTGTACATCTTTAATCCCAGCACTGTGAGGCAAGGGCAGATGGATCTCTTGTTAGTTCAAAGCCTGCTTGGTCTACAGAGTGAGTTTGAGTTCTAGGATAGCCAGGACTGTAATGTCCATACTACTAAGTGTATTACGATCCTGTAGTGCCTGTACTACATGTAACTACGATATGACACCTGTAGCTTACATGCATACCCGTATCCTTCTACTTATATCTAGCCAAAACTTGTGGATGGTTTTGGGGCAGTTGTGTGGAAATCCAGTATAGAGACTTGCATGCATGTGGTCACCAAGCACTTTATCGCATCTCCTAGCCAGAAGTGTTTATTGTGGACAAGTATTATTATCAAACATAGAGGGTTCCTTTTGGTTTGGGGGTTGTTTGTTTGTTGTTTTTTGTTTTGATTTGGGGTTTTTTGAGACAGGATTTCTCTGTGTAGTCCTGGCTGTCCTGGAACTAGCTCTTATAGACTAGGCTGACCTCAAACTCACGGAGATCTGCCTCCCGAGTGTGCCACCACCACTCAACCTCCTTTTATTTTTTAATAGTGTGATTTTTCTGCATCACACATAATATGAAAAATACCCAGGAACAGGATGATGAAGTATCTAGAATGCAGTGAACAACTTGGATGCCAAACACCTAGCATGAGAATTGAGCACCACTAGAACCTTCCAGAGTCTGAGTCCCTTCCAAGTCCCAGCCCTTCCCTTTTTATTAACAAAC
This sequence comes from Arvicola amphibius, assembly GCF_903992535.2. Taxonomy (NCBI): domain Eukaryota; kingdom Metazoa; phylum Chordata; class Mammalia; order Rodentia; family Cricetidae; genus Arvicola; species Arvicola amphibius. The sequence continues at coordinate 150,327,429 of NC_052048.2, forward strand.
AGAAATCAGGCACTGAGCAGATCATTCCCTACCTTTCTTTATATTGTTATTTTCTGTGTGTATTACCAAAAACCATTGTTTGTTTTGGCCTGGTTTTAGAGTTTTTATGAATGGTACCATGGTGCATATTTTCTTCTTGGGCTTGCTTTTCTCATTGGACATTTGTGCTTGAGCCCTCTATGTTGATAGAAAACCATATTTCCATGATTTTCCTTTCAAAGTTTTTAATTAACACATTGCATTTACTTCTTTTATTGTTGGGGAGTATTTGCATTTTGTCTATGTTTTGGGTTATTTGGGGTTAGTTGTGGGTTTTGGTTTGGTTTGGTTGTTTTGCTATAAGGACATGCTGTTGTGAAAATTCTTAGGCATTTGCAAAGTTTCTCTATTATAGACCTGGAAGTGACGCCCATAAAAAAGTGGCCCTGGCCGGGCAGTGGTGGCACACGCCTTTAATCCCAGCACTCGGGAGGCAGAGGCAGGCGGATCTCTGTGAGTTCGAGGCCAGCCTGGTCTACAAGAGCTAGTTCCAGGCCAGGCTCTAAAAAAGCTGCAGAGAAACCCTGTCTCGAAAAACCAAAAAAAAAAAAAAAGAAAAAAGAAAAGAAAAGAAAAGAAAGTGGCCCTGAAGTGGGGTTATCAGCAGGCCCTGGGGCTCCTGCCTCACTCAGAAGGTGTTTCTTTCTGACCATCGTGTGGAGTGCAATGGCTTTGAGTGCATGTGAGATGGAGCCCTGTGTGCTGTGCTCATGGCCAGTCTGCTTGTCTGCTGAGTTTTTCTTATTCACTTGTAGTTCTTTACATGTATGAATAAGAATCTTTCTATGTGTACTGATACTTTCTCAAGTTGAAAGTATCACCTTGAAAAGTATTGATTGTTTTGTGTGCTGGAGCTGGAACTCCAGGCCATGTATACAATAGACAGTCCTCTTCTGCTGAACAGTGTGCTCCATGCTGTATTTTAAAACCCAGATGCTTCTCAGGCCACTTTACTTAGATTTGATAGTCTTTCCCTGTATGCATGAGTTTTTTGTGTCTCCAGCAATTAAATATTTCCCAGTTTCCAGATCGTAAAGTCTTGTATTTCCTACTGAAAGTTTCAAGCTTTGCTTTACATATTCAAGTCCTTAGCCCAGCAGGATTAGGCTTAGGCTTTTTTGCTGAGCAGCAGAGAAGACCTTGGTACTTTCATACTAGCACTTCGTTTTTTTTCCTGTACTGTTGTGAGAAAATTTTCACTGCCTAATCAAGTGTCATGAAAAATACAAGTGGGGTTTTGAAATTGCAAAGTATTGACACTTTTCACTCTCAGAGTTACGTTATACTTGATGACCTGCAGTCCTAAGTTTTCACTAAGTTTTCATAATTTTATGCTCAAAAGGTCTTATACTTTTTCTTTATATTTCTATGTACCATGTGTACTTTGTTTTTTTTTGTTGCTGTTGTTGTTTTAATTGCTATGCTTAATGGTATCTTGTTGTAACTAGTAGTGTCTATTTATTGCTGATTTATGGGGACTAGAGGCAGGAAACACCCCTCCCATCTAGCAGGAGCTCTGTGGAGATGCTGTTTTCAGTCCTCTGCCCTTCATACAGCCCGCCTCTGATAGTGTGAAGTAACACACCACACTGGAGAGATGAGGATCAGGAGCTAGAACAGCGTAGCTACCTGGCTACCTCCTGAGACAGGTGTCTTCAACTTTTCTGTTAGGAACAGAATCCAGCCCAGCCCAGGTTAACTTCTGATACTAGGGTCATTGTAAAAATGTTCTTTGTCCACAGATGAACGTGAAAATCTGAATTATCATCATAAAAATAGCTTAGCTGAGCCGCTTTTGTCCTTTGTTTCTTGTGTTAAGATCCATGACAGGAGAAAAATAACAATTGTTTGGCTCCTCAGAACACTAGTAATGTATTAAAAAGGTAGTTGTGAGGCCGGGTTTGGTGGTGCACAACTTTAAGCCCAGCTCTGGGAGACAGGCAGGCAGATTTCTCTTGAGTTCAAGGCCAGCCTGGTCTACAGAGTGAGTTCCAGAACAGTTAGGTATACAGGTCTACACAGAGAAACCCTGTTTCGAAAAAACAAAAAGAAGGAAAGAAAGAAAGAGCAGTTGCTTCTCATTTGTTGACATTTCTAGAAATCTTGCTGAAATTCTTATTAATACTAAATAACTTTTCTAATAATTGTCTAATTCCAAATTTTCTGAGAAATTAATCACATCATTAATTAATAAAGATGTATTGGTTTTTGTTTTCAAATGTGTAATGACTTCAGTAGAAAATAGGCACCCTAGTGTGATATAGATATAATAGTGGGTACCCTAGTGATGTACGTGATAATGGGCACTCCAGTGATTCATGGTTTTAAAGAGACTGCTTTGAACTTTCCACATTGAAAATGCCACTAAACGAGTCCTACAGTTCCGGGAGGCTAGGGGTTTCCAACATCCAACAGGAGGGACTTGAGACTTTTATAGGATGGATTTGTTATTGTCTTTGGCATCTATCAAGATGGTACTTGTTTGTTTGTTTGTTCCTGTAGTGTACTAATACAGTAAATTACATTATTTCCTAAAGTTGAGCCAACCTTGTGATCCTGGAAAAGCCTTACTGCATCATGACCATTTATGTACACTGTAGATTTGTTATGCTGAGTGTATGTCAGTTAGACTGTAATTTTCCTTTTGTAGACCGCCTCCTCCTGCTTTTAGTATTAATGATATAAGCCATTATGTGGTCTCCATTGTTATTTGCTTAGTTTGCTTGATGTTGGAATGATCTACTCTGGGTGTAAAAAAGACACCATTGAAGCCACGTGGGTCTCAGTTTTTCTTTGCTGGAGGCTTTAGACAGATTTAGTGTATTTTAGTTATAAGATTATTTAGGTATTCTGTTCCTTTTGGGGTGTTTTGGCATGTTGTAATTTTTCTAGGGATGCGTTCATTTAGAATACCATTCACAGTGTGCTCCTCACCATGCTAACCTCAGCTGCATCATGCTCAGACCATCAGGGTATTCTCTCTTTTCTCCTCGTACTTTTACTAGAGATGAACTGACTTAATATTCTTTTCAGCAAACTAATCTTATGTTCTCCGCATTATTTTCTCATATTCTAATTTACTAATTTCACTCTCATGTCTTTCCTCCTCTCTCAAACTGGGAATTAAACCTAGGGCTTCACATATGCTAGGCCAGTACTCTCTACCTAGCACTGTGTACCCAGCTGTTTTTGTTTGTCTGATTGACTTTGTTTATTCCCCACTTCTTGAGGCAGAGTCTCAGAACATGGCCCAGGTTACGATAAATAATGTGCTTATGACCCTCTCCCACTGCCTGCCAAGAAGCTGGGACTAGAGGCCTGAGCATAGGGCAGCTTCCTTCTGCTCTTTAAAGGCTTTTGTTTTGAGGCCAGCCTGGTCTACACAGTGAATTCCAGGACAGCGGCCTACATAGAGAGACCCTGTGTTAGTGTTCAGGCATTTGTACTGGCCTGCCTTTAGGGTCCTGACAGGATACGTCCTCAGCTGCAGCAACTAAAGGCACCTCCTGTGCTCATTTGCTACCTTCCCTTTAAAAGGTCAACCTTGCCACCTCTCTCTCTCTCCCTCCCCCTCTCTCTCTCCCTCCCTCTCTCCCTCCCTCCTCTTTCCTCTTCCAATAAACTTCCTATGTGAGCTTTGTTACATGGCATGACTTCTCTTTGTGGCATTTTTTTAATTACAACACCCTGTCTCAAATAAATAAGTAAATGAAGGCTTTTGTTGTCAGTATTGCTTCATTTATGATACTTTGCATTACCTGACTAGCCCATTAATTTTCGTTTCATCTTTTCTGCTATAAATATGCAAAAGTATGTGTATGTAGGAGCTGGTGGAATACCTGCTAGCTCAAGGAGCCATCAGTCCAATCCCCAGCACTACATTTAAAAAAAAAAAAAAAAAAAAAGATGATGGTACGTTCAGGTAATCCCAGGACTTGGGAAGTAAAGGCAGATGGATCAGAAGCTTAAGTTCGGGCTGGAGAGATGGCTCAGCAGTTAAGAGCACTGTGGCTGCTCTTCCAGAGGACCTGAGTTCAATTCCTAGCAACCACACAGTAGCTCACAACCATCTGTAATGAGATCTGGTGCCTCTCACTCCATCCCCTAATTGAATTGCTTTCCTTTACCTCTGGACTCTTTCTTTTAAGCTCATTCAGGGTAAGATAGAGTTGAGAGGTCAAGCATTCCTTATTACATACAAATGAGAGCAAAACTCCAGGGCAGCTAGGAATTACCCTTGGATCTGCTCTAGCCCTGAACCTGTCTGTATGTTTTTCCTTCTCACCAACCCACGCACCCTATGCCATGGCTTTCATGCACTGTTGGACCCTAAGGATCTCCTTGATCATATAAACATCCAGCTCAGGCCTGAGGGGCTCACATGCTCTCCTTTTCCTAGGCTCCGGAGCTCCAGTTCCTGCCCCTGACCTCCTGATGCAGATCAAGCAGGAAGGGGAGCTCCAGCTACAGGAGCAGCAGGCTCTAGGTGTGGAAGCCTGGGCAGCTGGACAGCCAGATATTGGGGAAGAGCCCTGGGGCCTCAGCCAGTTGGACTCTGGGGCAGGAGACATCTCCACAGATGCTACCTCTGGTAAGTAATTGTGACAGGGGAGCAGATTCTGGCATGAGTTTTAGGGACTGAGGGTAGAGGTTGGGAAGGTGCCTAAAAGCATATGAGGAACTGTGAGCTCTCAGAAGATCTAGCCTAGGGGTTGCAAAGAGGGCTCAGTGATTAAGAGCACTGAGTGTTCTTCCAGGGACACAGGTTCAATTCCCAACACCCATGTGGCAGTCATAAGGGGATCTGATGGCCCCTTCTGGCCTCTGAGGGTACAAAGCATGCATATGGTGCACAGACATACATGCAGGCAAAACACCCATCTGTATAAAATAAAAATAAACCTTAAAAAGAAGAAAAAAATCTGGCCTGACAAGAAGTTTTTCAAACCTTCCTTGAGGCATAGGCTCGCCTTTTGTTGGAGAAAGGTGAGTTGATAACATCTGACTTTTCCAGTGCTTCAGAGAGGCCAGTGCACATGGACATTCAGAGCAGGGCTTTTAGGGTTTCGCTGCCCTGCCTCACCCTCCCTCAGTTTTCATGTTCACTATTCTCCCGTGTCCGTGTCCTTCCCCTAACCCACAGGCTACAATTTCTCTTCCTTACAGGTGTCCATTCCAACTTTTCAACCACCATCCCGCCCACTTCCTGGCAAGCAGATCTCCCTCCCCACCACCCCTCTTCAGCATGCTCAGATGGGACACTGAAGCTCAACACAGCAGCATCCACAGAAGGTACAGGAGTGGCAGGAAAGGAGAACGAATGCCTGGCCTGGGAGCCTATTCTTACTGGTCAATTGTCCCATCCTTCCAGCCACCATGCACTGAGTCTGATCTTACAGCTCTGTGCCTTCTGCTCTCTTCTCCAGAACTCTCTGATTTGAACAGCCTTTCTTGAGGATGCTGATATTTTTTATAGATATAGATAGTTCCTTTTGTGTAGAGTTAGCCAGTCTATTCAAATAGTCTGATTTCTTGGAGGACAGACCTTCCCCTCCCCCCAGGCAACCTGTGGCTCCCATGGCACAGATGCAAACAGACTGAGTTAAAACCACTTCCTAGATAGCAGTGCTGCCAAAGACAGCGGAAGCCAAAGTTGGAAAGAACAACTCTCACATTCTTGTATTCATTCTCTTGTTTGAAGGCCAATTATCTGTTACCTTAATAAAAATTTCTGTCATCTTTTTTTACCACCCGTAAATACACTAAAAATCCAATAACAAGCCTTGGGGTTGAAATTCAATATATTTATATAAAGTCAAACAGTTCTATTTGTTCAGTAACATTTTGGTCATCAGGTAACTGCAGTTACTGTGTACCAGATGGCATGCTGAGGTACCTTTAGATGTGTTGTCCAAGCTAATCTTGTTGCCCTGTGTAGTTGGGCATTCACAGTGGAGCTGTGGTTAAGAAATGTGTCTGACAGCTGTACAAAGTCCCAGATGCCTCAGAGGCCAAGCTTGTGCTTCTGCATTACTTTTAGTACATGGCCATCACATTCAGAATCCCTTTCTTAGAATAAACTCATGATTTAACAGCCAAAGAAAGAGAAAACAGAATCTGGAGGCGAAATTTAGGGTTGCTTTTACAGTGGGGAAGTCACCGGGCCAGATGAAGCTTTTGGCTAGCTTCTCAAACAGAACGGATTGCTCGTTTGAGCTGTGGTGTTCCCATGGGGCTGACCAATTGCTGCGCTTCCAGATGAAGGGGCTGACCCTGTGTCCTTTAATAATGTCCAGAATGATCTCTGCTCTTTTCTCTTCTCAGCAGACGTAAAAATTGTTATCAAAACAGAAGTCCAGGAAGAGGAGGTAGTGGCCACACCTGTGCATCCCACCGACCTGGAGGCTCATGGGACTTTGTTTGCACCAGGCCAAGCTGCAAGATTCTTTCCTAGTCCCGTCCAGGAAGGAGCCTGGGAAAGTCAGGGCAGTTCTTTCCCTAGCCAGGACACGGTGCTTGGGCTGCGGGAGCCCACTAGGCCAGAGAGGGACATTGGTGAGCTCAGTCCTGCCATAGCACAGGAGGAGGCCCCTCCTGGGGATTGGCTCTTCGGTGGTGTCCGGTGGGGCTGGAATTTCCGGTGCAAACCTCCAGTGGGCCTGAACCCAAGGACGGTGCCTGAGGGGCTCCCTTTTTCCTCTCCTGACAATGGAGATGCCATCTTGGACCCCAGCCAGGCTTCAAGACCCTTCAACGATCCCTGCAAATATCCCGGCCGGACAAAAGGCTTTGGTCATAAGCCAGGACAGAAGAAACACCCAGCAGCGCCACCCGGAGGCCGGCCCTTCACCTGTGCCACATGCGGAAAGAGCTTCCAGCTGCAGGTGAGCCTGAGTGCTCACCAGCGCAGCTGTGGACTGCCTGACGGGGCGGGCACGGGGGCAGCTTCTACCGCTACTGGAGGTGGAGGTGGCAGTAGTGGTGGAGGCGGAGGCAGCAGCGGAGGCGGGGGTAGCGCACGGGACAGCAGCGCCCTGCGATGCGGGGAGTGTGGCCGCTGCTTCACACGCCCCGCACACCTCATCCGCCACCGCATGTTACACACTGGTGAGCGGCCCTTCCCTTGCACCGAGTGTGAGAAGCGTTTCACAGAGCGTTCCAAGCTTATCGACCACTACCGAACGCACACGGGTGTGCGGCCCTTCACCTGCACAGTGTGTGGCAAGAGCTTCATCCGCAAGGACCACCTCCGCAAGCACCAGCGCAACCACCCGGCAGTGGCCAAGGCGCCCACCCATGGGCAGCCACTCCCACCACTGCCAGCTCCTCCCGACCCCTTCAAGAACCCCGCAGCCAAAGGACCCATGGCTTCAACAGACCTTGTGACTGACTGGACTTGTGGCCTAAGTGTCCTGGGACCTACTGATGGTGGAGGGGACCTGTGAGGGCCCCCAACCCTTCTGTGGTCCCTGCAGGCCACAAATGTACAAAGTCCCGTGTGCAGATAGCAGGGTGGCCAGAAAGCTCAGAAGCAAAAAGGGAGACTTGGCAGAGAATCAAATTCCCTGTTGCTGAACTGATCATTGGAAAGAAACTCAATGCAGCCTCCACCTAAAGAGAGTAGGATTCCGACTGTGAGACTGAACACCTTAGTAGAATCTTAAGTAATTTAATTACAAACCCGTTTTTGTTTTTCTCTTTAATTCTTGAGAAAAAAAAAGATGGAAAATAGTAGCAACACCAGTTGAAGTTCTGAGGTGTACTTGTGGCTTTCAGGGGTGTGTGTCCACCTTGTCTTACTAGTGTTGGAAAGGTGGTCAGTGGGAAGACCAGACTTGGACCATGCAGTCCTATGGCAGGTGAGTTCCCATTCTGTCCAGGAAGCTGGTCTGGACCTTAGGCTCTGGGTGATGAGGGCACTGGGGCCTAGACAGCTTCCACTCAGCAGTAAGGACTCCTTACTTTCTGAAAAGACCCTAATGCCCAGCCCTGACTTTCCGCTTTTTGAGCCATCGGTGGTCCCTGTCCAAGGTGGTAACGTTCACTGTAGTCGTGACTCCTGGGCTGGCTAGGAAGAGTCGCACTGCGTTGTAGTCGTGTTAGATCTGGAAGGGGTTGGGCCCTTGAACATGAGGTCACAGAAAGCCAGGGCCGCCCATCTTGGGCTATGTCTGTTATCCATAGATGCTTCTCTTGGCTGCCCATTGTGCAGTATGTTCATTTTCAAAGTGGCTCCACCTCACATTGGGAAGCAGCAGATGGGTGGTTCTTTTAAAGAACAAATAAAGGGCTCAAAGGGGACACAGCCTCTAACTACAAGTACTGTGTGCTCCAGGAACTGGGAAGAGCTCCAGCTGAGGCTCAGCTCTCGTGGAACACCAGTTTAGGGAAGGAGAGGTTTTTGAGGTCTTGCCCTCTTAAAAAATTTGTCCCACACAAATGGATCAGATCATCCAGACACAGAGAACGGCCTCGGCAGCTCAAGCTGGACGGCCCCCAGTATGTGTGCTTCCGCATGACTAGACACACAGGTAGTTGGAATGCCAGGTAACTGGGTAAGTGGCTTCCTCAGGCTTGCCTGGATTATCTTCACAATGGAATTAGAGCTAGGTCCAAGTTCTGTCAGTACAGTGCTGTCCCCACCACACATAGCCATTCCCATTTTGTTAAAGCAGCCACTGGTCCTCTTCCCCAAGTGGGTAATGACTCCCTGAAGAGGGCAGAGACTATAGTGCCCATTCAACTCCCTTCTGCGTACTTTTATTAGAAATAGACTAGTTAAGAAGATTGTTTCTATGTACTGTATATTTTGTACCTGTTTACACTTCTAATATTGATATAACTGATATTTTGAAAAACAAATGAACAGAAAACATCCTGTTAAAATAAAACCTAACCAGCACCAAGGCTGTTTGATGGATCCATTCTTAGACCTTTGGCCATTTTTACTGCTGCTTCTAAACAGCATCTCTAGGAGGCCATGCCCCAAGCCCACAGCTAACACTTGGCCACTCTGGGAACATGAGGTGATTTCAGGGCAGTTTGGCTCTCTGGAGATAAACTGGATTTTGGAGAGAGAATCAAAGCCTACCAATCACTTTGCTACAGACTGTAAATACAGTTTATATACTTTAGTTTACTCTGAGATGGTATTCAGGAAGATAGGATACTCTTGGAGAAAACTATGGAATATCAAGAAAATGAATGTAAGCTATTGAGTCCTCTCACCCTTCCTTGCCTGGAGAGGTGGCAGTACCTCTAGATGCAACCTGGTCTTGCTGCTTCCAGTGGCATTTCTGCCATACTCCCACCCAAGGGCTAATCAGTGTTGACATTTTACCTCACGCTTTTGGAATTTTTCATCTTTGTCATAATTTTTTAAGGAAAAGAAAAAATATTTTGGGGGCTGGAGAGATGGCTTAGCAGTTAAGAGCACTTGTTGCTCTTGCAGAGACCCAAGTTCAATTCCCAGCACCCGTGTTAGATGCTGTGAGCCTCCTGTAATTCTAGCTCCAGTGGCTCTGACACCCCCGCCCTCAAAGACACCTGCACTCATGAGCACATGCTCCCACACAAATATGCATAATTAAGAATAAAGATATATACAATTTTATTCTTCACTTATTTCATATTATTTTTTCCTGAAGGACATAAGAATGTGACAGAGGGATGGTTCTACCAGGCCCGTGATGGAGAATCATGACAGTGCCTAACTCTTTGCTAACTTGACCCCTTCCTTTACTTCTGGTCATCTCTCCCCTTGGCTGTCCCCAGTACTGAAAGCCAGCAAGGAGGCCTACCCAGTTCACTGTGCCCTTGTCTACCCCAACCTCTCCACTCCTGCATGCAAAACTAATAAGCCAGAGAGCCAATAAAGGATTTCTCCATCCTGGGCTGAGTGTCACTTGCCAGATGACAAAAGACAAGATGGGTGAAGCTGCATTTTAACCATATCAGTAACATCATGCGGTGGTGCATTCCATCATCCCAGCAACTAGAAGGCAAAGGCAGGAGGGCCATTGCAATTCAAAGCCAACCTGGTCTACATAGTTCCAAGTAAGGCAGGGCTTTTCATAGTGAGGCCCTGTAAAAATAAATAAAACACAGCTGGAAAGTAACTATCATTTTTTAAAAAGTTCTTTTCGTGTGTGTGCTTTTTTTTTTTTTTTTTTTTTGGTTTGGTTTTTCGAGACAGGGTTTCTCTGTGGCTTTGGAGCCTGTCCTGGAACTAGCTCTTGTAGACCAGGCTGGCCTCGAACTCACAGAGATCCGCCTGCCTCTGCCTCCCGAGTGCTGGAATTAAAGGCGTGCGCCACCACCTCATGTGTGTGCTTTTGTGTGTTCATGTGTACCATGTGTGTACAGCAGCCCTCAGAAGTCAGAAGAGGGTATTTACATTGCCTGGAACTGGAGTAGCAGGCACCTGTGAGTCACTACACTGGTTCTGGAAATCAAACTAGGTCCTGTGCAAGAGCAGCAAGTGCTTTTAACTGCTAAGACATTATCTCCAACCCAACTATGATCTTTCTAAACACTTAACTCTCCTACATCACTGAAAGTCTCACTGCCACAGAGGCCCCGTTCCATGCTCCCTGGTTGGCACAGGAGTCTCCATTACCCGCTGGTTAAAATCTAAAACTGAGCATAGCAGTTCTAACCGGGGGGGAGGGGGGGTCCATTGTGCTTTCCCATGTTCCATTTGCATCTCACCGTAGACAAACTGAGCCACCGCTCCCCTGAACTCTATGCCACAGCAACCGCAAACAATATCCACCTTCCCTTATCCCCAGTCCATCTGGTACATTCCTACCTCCCCTTGATCCTGGCTCAAAGAATCATGCTGCCTCCCCTGGTCTCTGCCAGTGGAACTGACACCAGCTCTGCCTGTGTCCCAGACTCCTGTGTAGACTCCATCTGTCACCTTGTCCCACCCTTTTCTACCTTATAGATGTCTATGAAAGTTGCCCATTTAAAAAACACAACAACAGGCTTAGAAAACAAGGCCTTTTTTCTTTGACAATTGTAAGGCAGAGTTTCTAATTTGAGTGTGATTGACAAAGTATCCTACAGTGTACACATGATTGTTTAAAAATATTAAAAGACCATTTAGACATTAATATATACTGTCCACTAATTCTATGTTATTTTTTAAGTGTGGGGGTATCAGGTATGGTGGCTTACATCTATTAATACCAGCATTTGGGAAGCTGAGGCAGAAGGATCACTTTGAGTTCAAGGTCAGCTAGGCTACATAATGAACTTTCCAAGCCAGTCTCGGCTGCAGAGTGAGGCCATTTTAAACAAGGGGGTGGCATGGGTGGAGAGCCACTGGAGAGATGGTTCAATGGGAGCACTTGATCTTGCAGAGGACCTGAGTTTAACTCCCAGAATGCTCATGGTAGCTCACACCCATCCATAACTCCAGTTCTGGGACACCCTCTTCTGACCTCCACAAGTACAAAGCATGCATAGTACACATACATACATGCATGTAAAACACTCATATACATAAATCTAAAGGAGCTTTTTAAGTAATAAATGCAGATATTGTGAACCATATGACCCAAACATATTTCTGATATGCATATCTTGAAATTCTGAATAAGATTTAATAAACATGCTTTCAAATACAAAGCTAAGACAAAAAATAAAGGGAAAGAGTATATGCCCAAAATGAAGACAACTGCATGCCCAAGTTACAATTATAGAAGTCCCTCTTGTACCTATCTGGGGTTGGTTGGGTCTGGAGAAGGGTACAGCTATAAGTCCAAGGACTCCCCAAAACTGGACTCCACAAAAACCTTGTACACCATGTCATCAGCACACACGAGCTTCCAAAACATGTCCTGGCACCATAGCACCATGTGAAGGTGAAGGTGGGTCTCCTGGGAAATAGATGCTAAAACAGTTTGAAGTTTACGAGTGAAGATGAAAGGAAGAGGAAGCCGGATTTTACAGGCCCCATCTCAGGCCACAGGCAGGTGGAGCACCTGTGACAGGAAGAGGCAAGGAAGCAGGTTTGGAAATCAGGAGCACAGCAGGATGTAGACCTGGCAGTTTCAACCAGCCCAACAAGTTGATCTAGAGCAAATGCTGCCCACTGAAGGCCTCCAACCCTAGCCCTAAATGACCAAGCCCCAACCGCCTGCTTCTCAGTCCCTGTCAAGCAGAACATGAAAACCAAAGCATTTCCCAAAGGTGTTCACGGCAAGCTGAATGCAAGTCCTTAAACTGAGATCCAAGTTGTAGAGCAGCATGGCTGCCACAGACGACAAAAGCTGGTCTAGCTCAAGCTGGGCTCTGGTGTGGTAAGAGCAAAACCCTCCTTGAGAATTCAAAACCAGAACTTGTAGCCAGGCAATGGTGGTGCACACCTTTAATCCCAGCACTCTGGAGGCTGAGGCAGGAGGATCTCTGTGAGTTTGAGGCCAGCATGGTTTATAAAGTAAGTTCCAGAACAGCCAGAGCTGCACAGAGAAACCCTGTCAACAAAAAACAAAAAGACAAACAAAACAAAACAAACAGCAGAGCTTGTATCTGTTAGTACCATACCTAGCAGGTTAGGGGTTCAAATTTACATTATCCAAGGGGTTGATATTAATATATGGGCAGAAAAAATGGGCAGAGAACAAAGATAGAACTGAAGTTCCCAGGTAAAGCAGGGTCGATAACAGGAGGAGCCACCCCAGAATATAAACCTCAAACCCTGCTCAATATAAACACACAACCACACATTACAAAACCAGAAGCAATCTTCCTGAGCGGTGGTGGTGCATGCCTTTAATCCCAGAACTCTTGAAGCAAAGACAAGCAGACTTCTATGAGTTCAAGGCCAGCCTGGTTTATGGAACAAGTTCCAGGATAGCCAAAGCTACATAGAAAAACTCTGTCTCAAAATAATAATAATAATAAATAGAAAATAATCTACCATTAATAAGAAATACTAATATCATGATTGTATTCAAGAACTCAAATTCATATAAAGATATTCCTAAAGTCAGATGCTGTGGCTCACACCTCTAATTCCAGCACATGGGAGGCAAAGGCAAGTATATCTTTGTGAATTCGAGGCCAGCCTGATCTACACAGTGAGTCCAGGACAGTCAGAGCTACATAGTAAGACCCTGTCTCAAACAAACAAACAAACCTATTTCTGAAGATGATATGACTTGTTAAGCGTGTATAAAACTAACAGCACGAAGGTGGAAAGTAGAAAATGCATAGTCAATAGAAACCACTAAACCTTAGTCATCAATCTTCTATGCAATTGTGAACCCTACAAGCTACAATAAAACCAGCCTTGTAAGATGTGCCCAGTGGTTCAATAGTGGCAAGAATGTCATGGGAGTAACTGACCCCTTCTGACTGGATTTAAGACCCATTCCACAGATGGAACCTATACCTGCACCGTTATCAGGGCCAAGAACCTGTGGCTAGACTGGCCATAGGCTCTAGGGGAGAACGTACTATATTACTCTCTCTGCTAAAGGGACACAGCGTTAAACTGACTCCTGATGAAGTATTGTTAGAGATTAGTGCGTCTCTCAATCCTCACCAACCTCATCAGCTGTTTAGTGCACAGCAATTAACACAGAGGTCCACATTTGGTCAAGGTACAAAGAATAAGGAACTACCAAGTGTTTGGCCCTAAATGGTGCATCTTTATCACTCTCTTCTCCTACCAAGGTTCAGGGATCATGGTGGGAAAAGGGGTGAGGGGTGGAAGGATTATGAGAGCCAAAGGTGGTAGGTGACTACAAAAGAACCCAGCAAGGCAGCTGCAAGTGTGGATTCACAGTGGCTATGAGAGCAAGCACAATATCTGTGACAGCTCAAGCCAAACAAAATCCCAGCACAGAGGGAGAGGGTGGGCACAAAGCCAACCCTTGCTGAGTTGCTATTGGTAAATAGACAGTTGCCAGGACAAGGAGAGTTGGTTTTCTTTAAGGATATGGTCCCTGGAAGGTGAAACATACTACAGTGGATGGCCACACACTCAAAATGATATAAACAGTGCTAATTGGATTTTTTCTTTTCTTTTTCTTTTTTTCTTTCTTTATTTTTATTTTTAAAGGGTTTTTTATTATTATATTTTATGTATGAGTTTACTGCTTGTATCCCTGCATGCCAGAAGAGGACATCAGATCCCACTATAGATGGTTGTGAGCCACCATGTGGTTGCTGGGAATTGAACTCAGGACCTCTGGAAGAGCAGCCAGTGCTCTTAACCTCTGAGCCATCTCTCTAGCCCTTTATTTTTCATTTTTTGAGACAGGGTTTCTCTGTTGCTTTGGAGCCTGTCCTGGAATGAGTTCTTGTAGACCAGGCTGGCCTTGAACTCACAGAGATCCGCCTGCCTCTGCTGGGATTAAAGGCATGCACCAGCCCAACATCCCTAATGTGGGGAGTCCTGTGACCCACAGAGTCTGCATCAGGAGGGCTACACAGAGAAACCCTATCCTGGGGGAGAGGGCAAGTGGGAAGGTATTTCTAGACAACCATAATATCCCATAATATTATCTTTTTAAGATTTATATATGAGTGCTCTATCTGCAAGTATGAATTTATGCCAGACAGGGGGCATAAGATCCCACTATAGATGGTTGTGAGCCACCATCTGGATGCTAGGAATTGAACTCGGGACCTCTGGAAGAGCATCCAGTGCTCTTAACTGCTGAGCCATTTCTCCAGCCCCCTAGCCTACACCTTTAATCCTAGGAATTAGGAGGCAGTGACAGGTAGATCTTCTGAATTTGAGGCCAGCCTTGTCTACACATGGAGTTCCAGACCAGTCAGGACTACACTGTGAGAACCTGTTGCAAAAACAAAGAAATAGGGTATTTCTAGAAGTAAAAGAGTGGCATCTTAGTTAAGGTGTCTTGTTTTCTGTAGCTGTGACGAAACACCAGGACCAAGAAGCAAGCTGGGGAGGAAAGGGTTCATTTGGCTGACACTTCCACATCGTAGTCCATTACTGAAGAAAGTCAGGACAGGAACTCAACAGGGCAGGAACCTGGAGGCAGGGGCTGATGCAGAGTCCATGGAGGGGAGCTGCTTACTGGCTTGTCCCCTATGGCTTGCTCAGTCTGCTTTCTTATAGAAGCTAGGACCACATGCCCAGGGATGGGCCCTCCCCCATCAATCATTAGTTAAGAAAATGCCCTACAGCTGGATCTTATGGAGGCGTCTGAAATAAGTTTCCCTCCTTTCAGATGACTTAAGCTTGTGTCAATATAACATAAAACTAGCCAGGACATATCATCACAAAAATTGAAAAAAAAAAAACTTAATGGAATGATTTAACAACAGAATCACCAATAGTTGAAAAGAATCATGGTCATCATTCATCAGTATTGGGGAGAATTCATTCCAAAGCCCTTACCCCATAGTCTTTGTATATAACCTATGCACATCCTCCCAGATGGCTTAAATCACATCAGTATTACTAGTGCCATCTAACACAATACAAATGCTATACAAATAGTTGGTATGTTATTTATTTAGGGATTAGTGACTATTTTTATAAAAATATTTTACGTCTAAACCCACAAATACTGAGAGCTAACTGTAGCTACATCAAAGATGAAGAAAGAGCCTAGAATGAAGAGTAGAGAAATGGTAAGTGGAAATTGTAGCTTTGGAGCCTATCCTGTAGGCCAGGCTGATATTGAACTCACAGAGATCTGCCTGTCTCTGCCTTCCAAGTGCTGGGATTAAAGGCGTGCACCACCACCGCCCAGCAGGCCCTGGGATTTCAAAGGTCAGAGATGACAAGAGTGGTGTACCCCATAACCACAGTACCACGGAGGCAGAGACGTCAGGAGTTCAAAACTAGCCTGAGCTACATGAGCTTCTGTCTTTAAAAAAAATGTTTTTTAATAAAATTAATTTTTTAAAAAGAAACAAAAAGATGGATATCAATTTGATTTAGGCTTTTTTGAGACAGGGTCTCACTTTTTAATACTGGCTGGCCTGGAACTTACTGTATAGACCAAGCTGGCCTCAAACTCAAAGAGAGCCACCTGCCTCCGTCTCTATTAAGTGCTGGGATTATTGGGCATGTGCCACCAAACCCAGTGAATCAGGTTTTGGACTTTCTAACTTAACCATACAATTTAAAATGTTAATTCACAACACTAAAAGAATAGCAGAATGGCACCTAGCAGAGGGAAAAATACAAAGGAAACCTGCTTTATTGAGCATGATTGTGTATGCATTTAATTCCAACACTCAGGGACAGAGGCAGAAGAACCTGTTGAGTTAGGCAGCCTGGGGTATATAGTGAAACTCTATCATAAAAAAAGGAATGAAGGGAGGGAGGGAGGGAGGGAGGGAGGGAGGGAGGGAGGGAGGGAGGGAGGGAGGGAAGAAGAAGAGCAGGCTCTGTGATCCTCCAGAGACAGCCATGTCTTCTCTCCTCATGCAGTACCAGCTCTTCCCTGAGAGTGAAAGGCTTTGATAGTATTGGGCACCTGGTTACCGGGGCAGCAATCAATTCTGGCAAAGTGGATACTGTTGCCATCAATGACTCTCATTGACCTCAACTACAAGGTCTACATGTTCCAGTATGACTCTACCTACCCACAACAAGTTCAATGGCACAGTTAGGACTGAGAACGGGAAACTTGTCATCAATGGGAAGGTCATCTCCATCTTCCAGGAGCGAGATCCTGGCAACATCAACTGGGATGATGCTGGGGCCAAGTGTGTTGTGGAGTCTACTGGGGTCTCCACCACCATGGAGGTCAGGGCACATTTGAATGGTGGGGCCAAAAGGGTCATCGTTGCTATACCTTCTGCCAATGTCCCCATGCTTGTGATGGGTGTGGAGTGGAGAAGTGTGACAACTCCCTCAAGATTGTCAGCAATGCTTCCTGCACCACCAACTGCTTAGACCCCCGGTCAAGGTCATCCATGACAATGTCGACATTGTAAGACACAGTTCTGCCATCACTGCCACCCCAAAGACTGTGGGGGCCCCTCTGGGAAGCTGTGCTGGAATAGCCACGAGACTGCCCAGAACATAACATCATCCTTTGCATCCACTGGTGTTGCCAAGGCTGTGAGCAAGGTCATCCCAGAGCTGAACGAAGCTCACCGGGTTGGCCTCCTATGCTCTACCCCTACCATGTCTATCTTGAATCTGACATGCCACCTAGAGAAAGCTGCCAAGTATAATGACATCAAGAAGGTGCTGAAGCAGGCATGGGAGGGCCCACTAAAGGGACATCCTGGGCTACACTGAGGACCAGGCTGTCTCCTGAGACTTTAATAGGGATGACCACACTTCCTCCTTTGATGCTGGGGTTGACATTGTTCTCAGTGAGAATTCTGCAAAGCTCATTTCCTGGTATGAAAATGAATAGAGCTACAGCAACAGGGTGGTGGATATCATGGCCACACGGCCTCACAAAGAGTAAGCGGCCCTGGACCAGGCACCCCAGTAAGAACCGGAAAGCAAGATAGAAGCCCTTAACTGTTGAGGAGTGCCTGTCCCAGCCGAGCATCTCCCCTCAGTTTCCATCCCAGACCTAGAAGAAGGTGCGGGACTTAGGGAATCCTACTCTCCTGAATACCATCAGTAAAGCTCACTGAATCCATACACCCCACTCCAAAATAAAAGGAAAGAAATCTGCTTAATCTAAGAAAAAGGAGAAAGTAACCCAAACAGTAAAATTAACAGGGAAGGGCAAGGAAGATGGCTCAGCAGGTTAAGGCACGTACCCTCAAGTCTGATGACCTGAGCCTGATCCATGGGGTCCACCCAGTGGAAGGAGAGAACCAGCTCACGACATTGTCCTCTCACTCCATGCGTGCCTCCTCACACACAAAATACATAGGTGAATGTAGTTTTAAAAATTTTAAGACAAATTTTAGTGTCATTTTTGCCCAGGGAACATGCTAATCTCTGCATCGTTCCAATTTTAGCACATGAGCTACCGCTGCTACAGAGAGCACTAATATTAAAGCCTTGTGGGGTTTTTGTGTTTTGTTTTTGTTTTTGTTTTTTTTTTTTTTTTTTGAGACAGGGTTTCACTGTGTATCCCTGTAACAAGCTATATGAACCTGACTGGCAGGGGACTCAGAGATCCACCAGCCTCAGCCTCTTGAGTTCTGGGATTAAAGGTGTATGTCACCATGCCTAATTTAAAAATGCTTTTTTTTGGGGGGGGGGCTGGAGAGATGGCTCAGAGGTAAGAGCACTGCCTGCTCTTCCAAAGGTCCTGAGTTCAATTCCCAGCAACCACATGGTGGCTCACAACCATCTGTAATGAGGTCTGGTGCCCTCTTCTGGCCTGCAGGCATACACACAGACAGAATATTGTATACATAATAAATAAATATTAAATAAATAAAAATGCTTTTTATTTTTTTGTGTTTGTATCATGTATCTGCGGGTGCCCAAAGAAGCATTATGAAGGTGTCAGAGTCTCTGGAGCTGGAGGCATGGGTGGTTGTGAGCCTCCCGATGTGGGTGCTGGGAACAGGACTGTGTCCTCTGGAAAGGCTGCAGATGCTCTTCATCGCTGGGCCGTCTTTCCAGCCTTTGTTTTTTAATGATGGGAAAATCCAAACCTTCACTATGAAGTAGAAAAGTTCTTGGGATGAAGAACAAATTGTGCTTTCAAGTTTCAAAAGCATGAACCCACTGAGGCAGAAAATTATCTTTCTTTTTCTAGTGACCGTCCTGTTCCCACACTGTGTCAAACCTTCCTTTCTCACTGGCTATTCGGTACCATAATGACACCTTGCTAAGATGCCAAAAGATTTTGTCACTTGCTCTTATCAAGAAAAGCACCATGCTTTGTGCAGTCCTGACTGCATTCAGAGTTCAGTGTTAAACATTTAGCAAAGAACTGGATGGCTCAACAGCTGTGAGACCAGCAGAGTACCCTTCCCACCTTCCCTCCTAGCTTTCTTTCTCTTCCCTTATTTCCTTTGCTCAGACTTAGGCCTAGACTTAATTTTGAGACAGGGTCTCCTTAGCCTTGACCAGCCCATAACTCAGAGATCTACCTGCCTCTGCCTCCTAAGCAATGGATTAAAGGTGTGTGCCACCATACCCAGCTAATGGCCTAGACTCTCACAGAACATTCGTCTGGCTTTAGGAATTTACACAGGAGCTGGTAATCCCATACCTGAGAGGCAGAGGCAGGTAGATCTCTCTGAGCTCCAGGACAACCTGGACAGCCAGGGCTATAGAGACCCTATCTCAAGATAGATTAGATTAGGTTAGTTTGAATTAGATAGAAATTAGGGGCAGAGGATACATAACCTGCCATTAGCTTGGCTCCATGTTTGCCTGTGAGTACCCCTTAGATGCTGAGAATCAGTCCTAGAGAGGTAGATGGAAATCCCTGCCTTTTTGTGGTACAGGCATCTAACCCTTTAGGATGAAGCCCAGTGGGCAGCCTGTGACCGCCCCTTCATCCATGATGCTTTGTAAGAAGGTAAAGAAGCTGCTGAACTCTTATCTAGTTCATGTACTTGCAGGGCTCAAGAGGTGTTGGGAAGGCCTAGAAGCCACCCTGCCTTTTAAAATCTCTGCAGAAAAGGTGATGCATGCCTTTAATCCCAGCAATCAGGAGGCAGAGACCAGCGATCTCTGTGAGTTCAAGGCCAGCCTGATCTACAGAGGGAGTTCCAGGACAGCAAGGATGGTTACACAGAGAAACCCTGTCTCAAAAAGCAAAAAAAAAAAAAAAAAAAAAAAAAAAGAAAGAAAGAAAAGCAAAAAGAAAAGCAAAAAAAAAGAAAAAAAGAACAAACAAAAACAGTAACAAAACTCTACACTAAAACCTGTTTGTGTCTTAAGTGTGCCCACTCCTGAAGGGAACTGACGTCTGCTCTATATGTGATGGGAACAGGTCAGTGATTGGTCAGTCCTGGACAGTGATCATGCTCCTGAAGCTCTCTTCCGTCTCTTGAGATCACACAGAATTATGTGGGCACCTTCAAAGTCAGTCAAAGGACGAGGAGGAAAACATCAGCAAACACGAGCCCACGAAAGCCAGGACACCACTACTGCTATCAGACCAAGCAGGTTTTGATGCCAGTGGCACTACTTACTAGGATTTAAAGTCACAATATCAAAGGGAAAACAAGTTTAATGTACCTAACATGGCCTCAAAATTACATAAAGCAAAAAAATAAACTATAGAACTATAACAAAAAATAGGGAATGAGGTATTTTTACATACTTCTCTCAGTAATTGATAAATGAATAAGACTATAAGAAACCTGAAAGGGGAGCTAGAGAGATGGCTTAGTGGTTAAGAGCATTGCCTGCTCTCCCAAAGGTCCTGAGTTCAAGTCCCAGCAACCACATGGTGGCTCACAACCATCTGTAATGGGGTCTGGTTCCCTCTTCTGGCCTTCAGGCATACACACAGACAGAATATTGTATACATAATAAATAAATATTGTATACATAATAAATATTTTAAAAACTAAAAAAAAGAAACCTGAAAGGTAGCAGGCGGTGGTGGTACACACCTTTACTGAGGCAGAGGCAGGTGGGTCTCTGTGAGTTCAAGGACAGTCCAGTCTATAGAAAACAAAACAAAACAAAAACCTGAAAGGTGTGGTTTTCCAGAAACGTTTTCAGTCATTTACAAAAGTCAAGATCTGGGTGTGGTGGTGCACACCGGCGATCCTAACACTGAGAAGGTGGAGTGTGGTGGTGCACACCTATGATCCCAGCACTCAGGAAGTGGAGGCAGAAGGATCAGGAGTTCAGAGTCAGTCTTACCTACAAAGCCAGTCCAGGGCCAACCTACCTGAGATCCAGCCTCAAAAACAAAAATAAACAAAGTACCAGCACTGCTGCAGAGTAAAACACAGCACATTTCAAATAACCTATTTTGTTCAGACTGCTCTTAAAAATCACAACACACTAAAATAAAAAGTAAATAATAAAACAATACATAATTTGTGGGGAGGGCGGTACTGAGAATTGACCTAAAGCCTTTTTATACACTAGGCAAATCTTTTACCACCCAGCTACATATAATCGTGACCCTATAAAATGTTTTTGTGACTAGGCATGTAGGCAAATTCCTTTAATCGCTACAGAAGCAGGCAGCGTGGTCTACACATTAGTTCCAGGGCAGACAGGGATATATTGTGGGACCTGTCTCAAAAAAACAGACAAACAACAAAAAAAACCACACCAAATCAAACAAAAATTGTAAAGATAATAGTCATTTATTGAAGAAAATGTAAAATATTTAATAGTGTTTTAGGGAAGCAATCCTCCCTCCCATCCAACTACTATCCAGGCCTGACCTGGTTTAGTTTCTGAGATCAGTCCAGTTCAGGACAGTTTGGAAACAGATCAATCTTTTCTATGGGAAGTTCATAGCAAAATTTCATCTGATTACAGAACATATAACATTGATGTTTAAATATACAGCTGGTAATCCCAAGGGGGAGTAATACAAAGAGTACATACAATTACAGTAACAAACATACCAGTGTAAGAACAAAATACTGAGAAACAGAGAAAACTACATTCCTACAAGATATGCAAGAAAACACAGTCCAAGGTCCCGGTGGACCCAAGGCCTCAGATAACACAGAACCCTAAACTGTGAGATTATTGGTTTTAGGACCCCTACATGTACCAAAACCCATGGGTGCTTAGGCTCCTATCTAAAATGACAGTGTATTTATACAGAACTTAGATGTGCCTTCTCATATACTTTATGTCATCACCTGATTAGTTATACCTAATACATGCAAATTATTTGCAAATACTTGCTATACAGTATTGTTTGGGGAATAACCTGGCGAAGAAAAAGATCTGCAGAGATACAATTTTCTAGACATTTTTTTCACATTTACTTATTTTGTGGTGGAAGGTGCCATGAGGCACGTGTGGAGGGTCAGAGGACAACTTGTGGGAATTGGCTCTCTTCTTCCATTATATGGGTCCCAAGGACCAAATTACAGTCACCAGGCTCGAGGGCAAATGTGCCCAAAGATGGCTCACTGAGCCATCTTCCTACCCCAGATACAATTTTTAAAAAAAGATCCTCTGCAAGAGCAGCAAGCACCCTTAACTGCTGAGCCAGCTCTCCAGCGATAAAAACCATGACCAGAAGTAACTTCGGAACAAAATGGTTTATTTGGCTTATACCATGTAAGAGCACCTCATGGAGTTCGGAAGTCAGGGCAGGAATTAAAGGGAGGAATCTGGAGAGAACTGCTGCTTACTGGTTTGCCCCTCATGGTTGCTCAGCCTGCCTTCTTATACAAACCAGGACCACCTGCCCAGAATTGACATCACCCATAACTATCAATCATCAATCAAGAAAATGACCCTCAGTCTTGCCTACAGGCCTATCTGCTAGCAATGATTCTCAACCTATGGGTCGTGACCCCTTTGGGGAGGGTTAAATGACACTTTCACAGAGGTGGCCTAAGGCCATCAGAAAACACAAATATTCACATTATAATTAATAACAACACCAAAAATACAGTTATGAAGTAGCAAGGAAAAGAATTTTATGGGTGGAGTCTCCACAACATGAGAGACTGTATTAAATGGTTGCAGCCATTAGGAAGGCTGAGAACCACTGTGCTGGAGGCTTTTTCTCAATTGAGGTCACCTCTTCCTAAATGACTGGAACTTGTGTCAAGGTTGACAAAAAACTAACTAGCACAAAGACCCTACAGTCTATAACTTAAGGCACCCACTTAAAATGAAGTATAACTAACAAGTAAATGGTGAAAAGCAAGAGTTAACTTTAGAATTAGAGTTGCCAGGGTGCTAGCACACTTCTGTAAGCCAGCACTTGGGAAGCCAGGGCAACAATGCTGCCGGTGAATGCTAGCTGGGGTGCTGTGAATTCCAGAGCAGCC